>NW_027469312.1:0-222340 GCF_051020765.1 Lasioglossum baleicum | reverse complement strand
GAGGCCGATCCCGCTGCAGCGAGTGTCTTGCTCAGTGCTCAAGGAAGCAACATAGAAGCATTTACTCCAGGAATACATGGATTAACCCTTAGAATGTTGGAATAGGTAAAGCTGTGGACTTAGTCGTTCGTCTCCCACAGAAGGTGGTAACGTTCTGCAGCGCTTTGACCTTCGATGTTGATATTTACACACAAACATGTGGTGTTCGCCCTCTGAGATGCCTACTAATATGTTTCCGTGCACCTTAAGCAGGACACTCGCTACAGCGGGTCAGGTTATCGGAAGGTATGGTATTTGATGAAAGAAATGACTTCATGGGCATGGGTTATGTTCTCCGTCGGTTTGAATCGCTACATTAATACTCATACCGTGAATTGACGGCTCCGTTGACCAATTCCGGCATCGGAGATTTCTCCACCTCGCTTAACGCTCGGAATCACAGGCTACGTGAAGCTACTGACTTAACCGTTCGAATCTCAAGGAAGGTGGTAACGTTCTCCAACTGTTTGACTCTCGAACTTCTTATTCATAATTGAAAGGATGGTGCTCCGCACTAGAATGTGTACCAGTTACATTCTCTGAGCACGATGTTATACTCCCGTAAAGGCGGGTTATCTTCTCTGAAGGTTAAGCCCTCGGTAAGGTGTTAGACTTTATACTAATTGACAATGCTCCCACTCATTTAGGCGCTCTACTTCACTATTCAAACCGTGAATTATGGTGCCTAGTGGCAATAACGTTCAGCGCATTTACTCCAGTGACATCTCGTTTGCGCTGCGAATCACTGGATAGGTGAAGCTACTGTCTTAACCGGGCGTCTCTCACAGAAGGTGGTAATGTTGTCGAGCAGACTGGCCCTCGATATCATAATTCATACATGTATTTAAGGTGCCGTCACAAAACTGAATACCAATGTGTATCCCTAGACACGTAGCTATACTCCGGATACGGCTGGTTAGGTTCTCGGAAGGTAAGGCATTCTGTAAAACGTTTGACTTTATAGCAATTAGTAACGTTCTCAAACGGTTTGACGCTCGATCTTCTAATTCATGCGTAAAGTTAAGGTGCTGGTCACAAAATTGGATACTAGTGAGTTTATATAAACACGAAGTTATACTATTGAAACGGTGGGATACCTCCTCGCACGGTAAGGCTTTCTGAAGAACGTTTGACTATATAGCAATTGATAATGTTCCCAAACGGTTTGACGCTCTACTATAACATGAAGTCGTGAATTATGGTGTCTATTGCCAACACTGTTCAGCGGATACACTCCCGGAGTGCCAGGTATGACTCTCACAATGATATGATAGGTAAAGCTATAGACTTAGCTGTTCGAGTCTGACAGAGTGTGGTAATGTTCTCGAACTGATAGACACTCGATTTCCTAATTCATACATGAAATTAATGTACCGTTACTAAAATGTACAATAATTCGTTCCACTGAAGACCATGCTATATTAGCGATACAGCGGATTAGTTCTTCGCAAGGAATGGTCTTCAGTAGAACGTTTGACTTTATAGCATCTGGTTACGCTCTCCAACGGTTTGACGATCTACTTTAAAATAATCGTACCACGATTTAAGGTGTTCATTGACAGTACTCTTCTGCGGATTTACTCCCGGCATGCCTGGTTTGTTTCTCGGGATCGCAGGATAGGTGAAGCTATTGAAGCTGTTCGTCCCTCACAGATGGTGACCACGTTCTCGAACGGTTTGACCCCCGATCTTCTAATTCATACATGAAATTAAGGTGCTCGTCACTGAAATGTGTACTCGTTCGGATCGCAGCACACGGTGTTATGGTCTCGATACAGCGGGTCGATTTTTCGGAGGGTATGGCATTCTGAAAGAAGTTTAACTCTACACGAATAGATAATGTTCCAAAACGGCTTCTCGGCTTGCGTTAATATTAAAACCGTGAATGAAAGTGTCGATTGCCGTTACTTTTGACCGGATTTGCTTCCGGGATACCTGGATTGCCTCTCCGAATTATGCGATAGATCAAGCTATTGACATAGCCGTTCGTCTCTCTCAGAAGGTGGTAATGTTCTCGAACGCTTCGACTCTCGATGTTTACATTTAAAGAAAAGCATGAGGTGTGCGACCCCTAAAATGTCTAGTAATTTATATTTGTGCACATTATGCAGGATACTCGGTAGAGCCGGTTAGGTTCTCGGAAGGAGTGGTATTCAGTAAAAGGAATGACTTTGTGCGCACTAGTAATGTTCTTCGTCGGTTTGGCTACCTATATTAATATTCATACTGTGAGTTAAGGTGTCAGTTGCTCCCGGATTACCTGATTTGAATCTCGGAATCACAGGATGGGTGAAGCTATTGACTTTGCCGTTCTAATCTCAAAGATGTTAGTATAGTTCTCGAACTGCATGACCCCCTATCTTCTCATTCATACGTGAAGTTAAGGTGCCCGTCACTGAAATCGATAGCAATTTCCTTCTCTGAGCACAAAGTTGCACTCTCGATACTGCGGATTATTTTTTCGTAGGGTAATGTAATCGGTAAAGCGTTTCGCTTTATAGCAACAGGTAACGTTCGCAAACGGTTCGCCGCTCTATTTTAATATTCAAACTGTGAATTAAGGTGTCAATTGCCACTAAAGTTCGGCGTATTTACAACCGCAATACCTGGACTGTCTCTCGCAATATAGGGATAGCTGAAGCTATTGACTTATCCGTTCGAATCTGAAAAAGGGTAGTAACGTTCTCGAACGGTTTGACAATCGATCTTCTTATTAATTCATGAAGTTAAGGTGCCCGACATTCAAGTGAATACTGATTTCTTTCCCTGATCACAACGTTATACTCTCGATACAGCGGTCACTTTCTCGGAGGTAAGGCTGTCTGTAAAGCATTTGACATTAACACAATAGGTAACGTTCTACAAAGCTTAGACTGTGTACATTAATATTCAAACCGTTAATTGAGGTATACACAGCCTGTATTGTACAGCGGATTGACGCCGGGAATACCTGGTTTGACTATCGGAATGACAGGATAGGTCATGCTACTAACTTATCCGTTCGACTATCAAATAAGATGGGATCATCCGCGAACGGATTGACTCTCGATAATTCTGTTCATACATGAGAATAAGGTGTGCTTCTGCTATAATGTCTACTAATTCGTTTTCGTGAATGATAATTGAGACAGTGGTTACAGCGGCATAGGTTCTCTCAAGGCAAGGTCTCTGATTAAACGATTGTCGTTATACCAATTGGTTAGTCCCTCAAACGGTTTGACGCAATACTCTAATGTTCAATCCGCAAATTGAGGTGTCCTTTGCCAATACTGATCATCGTAGAAACTTCCGGAATACCTAGTTTTACTATCGAAATAACAGGATAGCTGAAGTTATGGACTTAGACGTTCCATTCTCAAAGAAGGTGGTAGCGCTCCCGAACGGCATGACTGTCGGTTTTTCTATTTATACATGAATATAGGGTTTCCGTCTGCTAAAATGGCTAATAGTTTGTTTCCGTGAGGACTAGACATAACACTCGCTACAGCGTGTTAGATGCTTGGAACGTAAGGCCTTCGGTAAATTGTTTTACTCTTTACCAATTTTGTAACGGTCTGAAACGGTTTGACGCTATACTTTAGTATTCAAATTGAGAAATATGGTGTCCATGGCCAATACTTTTCATCGAATTCACTCTCAATTACCTTTGCGTTTCGACTCCCAAGGAAGGTGGTGTCTTTCTCTAACGGTTCGACTCTCGATTTTGATACTTATACATGAAAATGTGCTGTACGGCAGTAAAAGTATGGCACACGCTGCAGCGGTTTAGGTTCACTTATGGTATGGTACACGGTAAGAATACTGATTTTATACGAATAGGTGAATTTCTCCGACGGTTTGAGTCTTTACTTTAATGTTCATACAGTGGATAAAGGTGTATATTGCAAAACTGTTGAGCGGACATACTGCGTTAGTCTCTCGAAATCACAGGATAGGTGAAGCTATCAACTTAGCAGTTCAACTCTCAGCGAATGTGGTAAAACTTTGGACCTGTTTGTCTCCCGATCATTCTGTATGAAATTTAACCCTACACGAATAGGTAATGTTCTACAACGGCTCAACGGCCGGCTTTAATATTCAAACCGTGTATTCAGGTGCCTATTGTCAATACTTTAAATCGCATTTGCTCCCGGAATGTCTGGTTTAGCTTCCGGAATCACAGGATATGTGAAGCTATTGACGTAGCCGTTCGTGTCTCAGAGAAGCTGGTAACTTTCACACATGGTTTGACACTTGATCTTCTTATTCATAATGAAATTAACGTCCCCGTGACTAAGATGTTAACTAATGTGTTTCCCTAAACTCGTAGTGATCCTCTCGATACGGCGGTTCAGCTTCTTGGACGGTGCGGCATTCGGTAAAACGTTTGACCATGCTGCAATTGGATGCATACTCACACGGTGAGACGCTCTATTTTATGATTCTCTTGGCCAATTATGGTATCTATTGCCAATTCTGTACAGCGGGTTTACTCCCTGAATACCTGGATTGACTCTCGAAATGGCAGTAAACTTAAAACCATTGACTTAGCCGTTTGTCTCTCACAGGCGAAAGCAACGTTCTCGACCGGTTGACCATGGATCTTCTACTTCATACATGAATTCAATGTGACGCCACAAAATTGTGTAATACTGAGTTCGCCAGAAATCGCAGCTGTACTCTCGAAACGGCGGGATAGCTTCTCGAACGGTGTGTAATTTGATAAAACGATTGACTCCGTAGCAATTAGTAACGTTCTCTCACGGCGTGACTCTTTATTTTAAAATCCATTCCGCGAATTTAGGTGTATATTGCCAATAATCATCAGCGCATTTACTCTCAGATTATCTTGCTAGACTCTCGGAATCATAGGATAGGTGGAGCTATTGACATATCCGTTCGATTCACAAAGTGGGCGGTAACATTCTACAACGGTTTATCGCTCAATCTTCTAATTGATACATGAAGTTAAGGTGCCATTCACTGAAATGAATACTAATTTCATTCTTTGAACGCGAGGATATACTCTCGAAGAGGCAGGTTAGCTCCTCCGAAGGTGTCTATCGGTAAAGTGTTTGATTCAATACCAATTGGTAACGGTCTACAACGGGTTGACGGTCTGCTTTAATACCCATGCCGTGAATTAGGTTATCTATTGACAATACCGATCTGCATGCTTACTCCTGGAATACCTGATTTGCTACTCAGAATCAGTGGAGACGTGCTGCAATTGACTTAAATGTGCGACCTTCAACGAAGGTGACAACGATCTCGATCGGTTTGACACTCGATCTTCTAATTCATACACGAAATTAAGGTTCCAGACACCAAAATATATATTAATGTGGTTCTCCGATCACGTAGTTATTCTCTTGATACAGCGGGATACGTTCTATAAGTGGATGGCCTTCGGTAAAATGAGTGACTCCATCGGAAAAGGTAACGATCTACAACGATTTGACTTTCGATCTTCATATTCGTATATGAAGTTCAGGTGCCCGTCACTAACATGCGGAGGGTAAGGGATTCTGTAAACCGTTTGATTCTATCCCAGTTGGTAACGTTCTCAAACGGATTGATTCTGTACCTTAATATATATACTGTGAAATAGGGTGTTTAATGCCAACTCTGTTCAGCGGATTTACTCCCGGAGTACATGGCTTGACTCTTGGAATCATGGAATAGGAGAAGCTATTGACATAGCTATTCGCCTCTCATAGAAGGTAGTAACGCCTTCCAAGCTTATGATACTCGATCTTGTAATTCATATATCAAAATAAGCCTCTGCTATAAACTCTACTAATTTGTTTCCGTGAGTACTTATCATGACACTCGCTACAGCGAGTGAGGTTCTTGGAAGGCAAGGTATGCGGTAAAATGTATGACTATATACCATTTGGTAATGCTCCAGAACGGTTTGACTCGCTACATTAATATTCATACCGTGACTAAAGGTGCCTATTGCAAATGCTGTTCAGCGGACTTTCTCCTGGAATTGCAGGCTTGACTCTCGGAATCAAAGGATAGCGAAGATGTTGACATAACCGTTCCACTTTCAAAGAAGGTGGTCATGTTCCCGAACCGTTTGACACTAGACATTCTGACTCAGAGCTGAAATTATGGTGCCGACACTAGCATAGATACTAATTGGCTTGTCTGAACATGAAGTTATACTCATCATACGGTGGGGTATCTTCTCAGAAGGTGTGGCCTTAGATAAAGAGTTTGACACAATAACAATTCGTATGGACCTACAACGGTTTGAATCTGGACTGTAATATTTATACTGTGATATATGTTGTATGATGCTAATACATTACAGCGGATGTATTCCCGTAATGGCTTGCTTGACTCTCGGAATCACAGGATGGGTGAAGCTATTGCCTTAGCTATGCGACTCTCAGTGAAGGTGGTATCGTTGCTGAACGTTGTAACAGTCGACCTTCTTATTCATACATCAAATTAAGATACCCGTCACTAAAACGTATACTAATTTAATACTCCCAGATTAGCCACTTTGGCTTTCAGAATCACAGGGTAGTTGAAGCTACTGACGTAGCCGTTTGACACTCATAGAAGGTGGTAACAGTCTTGAACGGTTTGACCCTCGACCTTCTAATTCATACATGAAATTAAGGCGCCCGTTCCTGAAATGATTACAAATTTCTTTCTTTTAACACGAAATTACACTCTCCATGACGCGGGTCAGGCTCTCGGAAGGTAAGGCCTTCGGTAAGACGTTTGACTTTATACAAATCGGTAACGTTGTTGAACGATTAGACGATCTGCTTTAACATTGATACCGCAAATTAATGTGACTATTGCCACTACTGTCATTTGATTTTCTCCCGGTATGCCAGGTCTGGCTGTCGGAATCAAAAGACAGGGGAAGCTATTGAATTAGCCGTTAGACTCTCAGACAGGGCGGCCAAGATCTCGTACGGTTTGAACATAGACCTTCTAATTCATACATCAAATTTATGTACCCTTGACTATAATGTATACTAATTCGCTTAGCATGTTACGAAATTTTACTCTCGATACAGCGGGATACGCTCTCGGTAGGTATCGTATTATGTAAAAAGAATGACTTTATAACAATTGGTAATGTACTCCGACGATTTGACTCCCTACTGTAAAATGCTCATGCCGAGAATTTGGGTGTCGATTGCTAATACTGCCCAGCACATTTACTCCCGGAATATCCGGCTTGATTCTCGGAATCATAGGGTAGGTGAAGCTATTCACATGGTAGTACGACTCCTGAAGTAGGAGGTAACGTTCTCACACAGTTTGTCCCTCGATATTCTAATTCATACATGAATTGAAGGTACCGTCACTAAATTGTATACCAATGTGTTTCCCTGAACACGTAACTATGCTATCGATACGGCGGGCTACATTCTCGAACGGTAAGACTGTCGGTATAACGTTTGACTTTATAGCAACTGGAAACGTTCTCAAACGGTTTGATGTTCTAATTTACTATCCAAACCGTAAGTTAAGGTGTATATTAGCAATACCTTACCAGAAAGTTACCACTATCTTTGAGAGTCGAACGGCTGAGTCAATAGCTTCACCTATACTTGTGATTCCGGGAGTCCAGCCTTGTATTCCAGAAGTAAATCTGCTGAACAGTATTGGCAATAGACACCTTAATTCTCAGTATGATCATTAAAGTAGAGCGTCAAACCGTTTGTGATTGCTACCAATTGCTATAACGACATATTCTTTATCGGATACCTTACCATCCGAGAATATAACCAGCAGTATGGTGTGTATAACTTCATGTCCAGAGAATCAAATTAGATTTCATTTCAGTTACGGGCTCGATAACTTCATGTATGAATTAGAACATTGATGGTCAAACAGTTCGAGAACGTTACCACCACCTTTCAGAGTCGAACCCATATGCCAGTAGCACCACCTATCCTGTATTCCCGAAATCGAAAGCAGGTAATCCGAGCGTAAATCCGCTGATGAATTTTGGCAATAGACAGCCTTATTTACGGCATGAATATTGCAGTAGAGCTTCAACCGTTTGAGAGCGCTACTAATTCGTGTAAAGTGAAACGTTTTACCGAAGGCCTTACCTTCCATGAACCTTAGTGCCTTTATCGAGAGAATAAGTTCGTGTTCAGAGAATGAAATTAGTATTCATTTCAGTGACGGCCTCCGTATCTTCATGTATGAATTGGATGATCGAAGGTCAAACCGTTCGAGAACGTTGCCACCTACTGTGAGAGAAGAACGGCTACATAAATAGCTCCACATGTCCTGCGATTCCGAATGTCAAACCAGGTATCCCAGTAATAAATGCGCTGTACAGTATGGGCAATAGACACCTCAGTTCACGGTTTGAATAATACATAATACGTTCGATGATGACACCACCATCTTTGACAGATGAGCGATTGATTCAATCGCTTCACCTACCCCACGATTCCAAGAGTCATCTACGGTATTCCAGTAGTAAATCCGATGACATGCTTTTCAATAGGCATCTTATTTCACGGTATGAATATTAAAGTCGGGAGTCAATCCGTCGTGGAGCATTACCAGTTCGAATAATGTCATTCTTTTTATGGAATATATTACCATCCGAGAACCTAACTCGCTGTGGCGAGTGTCATGCCTAAGGTTCACGGAATCAAATAAGTTGACATGTCAGCAGACGGGCTCAACCTTTTCTTGTACAAATTACAAGACAGAGGTTCAAACCGATCGAGAACGTTGCCACCTTCTGTGGCAGATGAACGTCTAAGTGAATATCTTCACCTATCCTGTTATTCTGAGAGACAATCCACATAATTCGAGAGTAAATGCGCTGAAGAGCATTGGCAGTACATACCTAAATTCGCGGAATGAATATTAAACTAGAGCGTCACAACTTGTGAGAACGTAACTATTCGCTATAAAGCCATACGTCTTACCGAATGCCTCGCCGTCCGATGCGATAGCCCGCAGTATCTAAAGTATAGCTATGTGTTTAGGGAAACTCATTAGTATACATTATCATGACGGCTCCTTAAATTAGTGTATGAATTAGAATATCGATGGTAATAACGTTCAAGTACGTTACCACAGCCTTTGAGTCTCGAACAGCTTGGTCAATGGTTTCACCTATCCTGTGATTCTGAGAGTCAAATCAGGCAGCCCGAGAATAAATCTGTGCAGATTCTGAAGTAGAGAGTCACACAGTTGTACAACATTACCTATTGGTATAGAGTCTAACTTTTCACCGAATGCCGTACCTTCCGAGCAGACTATCCAGCTATACTGAGTGTCCTGCTTAATGTTGACGGAAACGAATTAGCAGTGATTTTAGCAGATAGACGCCACACTTTCATACATTAGTATCAAAATCGTGAGTCAAGTCGTTCGAGAATGTTACCACCTGCTTTGAGAATCGAACGGCTTAGTCAATAGCCTCACCTACGCTGTTACTCCGATAGGCAAAACCAGGTGTGCCGGGAGTCAATCCGCTGTACACTACTGATAATGAATACCTTATCTCGCTGTTTGAATAATACAGTAGAGCGTGAAACCGTTCGAAAACGTTACCACCTTCTGTGTGCGTCGAAATGCTAAGCCAATCGCTTCACCAACCCTGCGATCCCGAAAGTCATGCCAGGTATTCCTGGAGTAAGACCGCCGAAAAATTTTGGCTATAGACGCCCTAATTCGCGGTATAAATATTATAGTACGGAGTCAAACCGTCGTAGATCGTTACTAATTTGTATACAGACAAACTTCTTACGGTAGGCCTTACCTTCCGAGAAAGGAACCCGCTGTATTGAAAGTATGCACATTGTGTTCAGAGGTATAAATAACTATACATTTTCGTGTGTGTCTCCTTAATTTAATGCACGAACAGGAAATCGAGGGACAAACCATTCGAGAAGCTGGCCACCTCTATTTTGAGTGGCACATCCAAGTCAATAACTACACTTGTCCTGTGATTCCCAGAGACACACCAGGTATTCGTGGAGTAAGTCCGCTCAATATTATTGGAATTCGACAACTTAATTCACGGTGTGAATATGGAGGTGGGGCGTCAATCCGGTTGAGATTGTATTCAATTTATATGAAGACAAACGTATTACTGAAAACCTCACCCTCCGAAAGCATAACGCGATGTTCGAGAGTATAACATGGTACTCAGAGGCAGAAATTAGTTTACATTTTAGAGACTGGCATCATAACATCCCGTATGAATTGGAATATCGAAGGTCCAACCGTTCGAGAACGTCACCGCCTTCTTTGAGAGTCGAGCGGATAAGTCAGTAGTTTCACCTGTTCAGTGATTCCGAAGGACAAACCAGGCATTCCGAGAGTCAACAAACTGTAGATTATTGGCAATTGACACCTGAGTTCACGGTATGTATATTCAGGTGCAGTGTCTATCCCTTGTAGAACGTTACCAATTGGAATAATGTCAAATGTTTTAGTGATGGCCATACCCTCCAAGAACCTAACCCGCTGCATGGAGACTATACCTTCGATTTCAGAGAAAGCAATTCGCCTTCATTTCAGTGACGAGCACCGTAACTTCATGTATGATATTGGAAGATTGTGTGTCATTCCGTTGGAGAACGATACCGCCACCTTTGAGGGTCCAACGTCTAAGTCAATAGCTTCATCTATCCTCTGATTCCGATTGGCAAACTAGGTATTCCGGGAGAAAATCCACTGAAGAGTATTGGCAATTGACACCACAATTCGCGGTTTGAACGTTAAAGTAGAGCATCCATTCGTTTGAGAACGTTACCAATTGCTGTAAATTCTAACGTTTTACCGATGACCTGACCCTCTGAAAAACTGAACCGCAGGATCTAGAGTATAACAACGTGTTCAGAGGGATGAGTTACTATAAATTGTAGTGACGGGCATCATAACTTCATATTGGAATCTGAAGATTCATGGCCAAACCGCTCGAGGACGTTGCCGCCTTGTGTGGGAGACAAACGGCAAAGTCAATAGTTTGACGCATCCTGCGATTCCCAGAGTCATACCAGGAGTTCTGGGAGCATCTCCGCTGAACAGTATTGGCAGTTCGCGGATTGGGTATTAAAATAGAGTGTCACACCGTGTGAGAAAGTTACCAACTGATATAACGTCAAACGTTCTTTCCTAAAGACTTGCCGGCCGAGAAGATAACCCGCCGTATGGAGAGCAGAACGTAGTGTTTAGAGACACACATTAGTACTCAATTTAGCTGCAACACCTTAACTCCATGTATGAATAAGGAGATCGAAAATTTATTCCGTTCGACATCGTTACCTCCTTCATGGAGAGTCGCATAGCTTAGGCAATAGCTTCACCTACTCTGTGAATCCGAGAGTCAAACACGTAATTTCTGGAGTCAGTCAGCTTTACTCTACTGGCAACGGACACCTTAAGCCACGATACGAATATTAAGATAGAGCCACAAACCATTGCAGAACTTTTCCTATTAATGAAATGTCAAACTTTTTACAAAAGGCCGTACCTACCGTGAACCAAACCCGCCGTATCGAGAGTATAACTTTGTGCTCGAAGAAACACACTGGTTTACATTTTAGCAACGGGCACCCTAATTTCAAGTATGGATTAGAAGATCGAGAGGCAAACGTTTCGACAACTTTACCACCTTCTTTCCGATTTGAAGGGCTCAGTTAATAGCTTCACGTACCCTAGGCTTCCGAGAGGCAATCTAGCTACTCCAGGAGCATATTCCTCGTACAGGATTGGCAATAAACACCTTAACTCTCGGAATAAAAATTAAAGCGGACCGTCATACCGTTATATAGCATTACCTAATTGTATAAAGTTATACGTTATACAGAAGATCTAACCCTTCGAGACACTAACCCTCTATATCCGTGGTATTACTTGGAGTTCAGAGATGCAAACTAGTGTACATTTTCGTGACGAGCGCCTTAATTTCATACATGATTTAGAATATAGAGTGTCATGGCGTTCGAGAACGTTACCACCTTCTGTGAGAGACGAACGGCTAAGTCATATGCCTCACCTATACTGCGATTGCGAGAGTGAAACGAGGAATTTCTGGAGTATGTCCGCTGAACGGTATTAGTATCAGACACCTTACATCACGGTATGAATATTAGTTTAGGGAGTCCAACTGTCGGAAACATTACCAATTGGAAAAGAGTCATTCATTTTACCCAGTTCCAATCATTCCGTGAACAGAATCCGCGGCAGCGATTGCGTTCCTTAGTTTCCAGGAGATGAAATTATTAGATATTTTAGCAGACGGTTACATCATTTTCATGCATATATAGGAACATCGAGGGCAAACCGTTCGAGAACGTAGCCAACATCTTTGAGAGTGGCACAGCTACGTCAATACCTTCAACTATCCTATGATACAGATAGTCAATCCAGGCATTCTAGGAGTATATCCGCTGTACAACATTGCCAACAGTCACCTAAATTCACGGTTTGATTATAAAAGTTAAGCGTCAAACCGTTGGAGGTCATTACCAATTCATATAAAGTCATTCCTTTTACCGAGTAACATATCTTCCGGGAACTTAATCCGCTGTTGGGAGTGTCCTGCTTAATGTGTACGCAAACAAATTAGTAGATCTATTAGCGCATGATCACCATATGTTTGTGTATAAACATCAAGATCGAGAGTCGAAGCGATCGAGAACGTTACCACCTTCTGTCAAAGACGAACGGCTCCGAAAGTCAAACCAGGTGTTCAGCGAGTAAATCAGCTGTTCACTATGGTGATTAGATACCCTACATCACGGTATAAATATTAAAATACGCAGTCAAATCGTTGTAGCACGTTACCTATTGGTATAGTGTCAAACTTTGCACAGAACGCCATACTTTCGAGAAGGTATCCCGCTGTATGGAGAGTATAAGCTCGTGTTCGGAGAAGCGAATTAGTTGGCGTTTTAGTCACGGGCACCTTAATTTCATGTATGAGCAATGCACAGCATAGTCAGTAGCTTCGCTTAACCCATGATTCCCTGAGTCGAACCAGGTATTCCAGGATTAAATCCGCTGAACAGCATAGGCAATAGACACATAAATTCACGTTCTGAAAATTATGGTAGAGGTTCAAACTGTCGGAAAACAATAACAATTGGTATAAAGTCATTCTTTATACCGAATACATTGCCTTCCGAGAAACAAATGAGTTGTATGGAGTGTCTTGCTTACTGGCCACGCCAAAACAAATTGGTCGACATTTTGGCAGATGGACTCCTTACTTTCATATTTGAGTAGCAAAATCGATAGACAAAGCGTGGGAGAACGTTACCACCTTCTTTGAGAGCCGAACGGATAAATCAATAGCATCACCAGTCCTGTGATTCCGACAGTAAAACCAGGTATACCGGAAATAAATCCGCTGAACTGTATTAGCAATGAACAACATAATTCACGATATGAAAATTAATGTATAGCGGCAGACCGCAGGAGACCTTTACAAATTGGTATAATGACAAACTTCTTACTGAACACCTTACTTTCCACGTGCCAAACCCGCTGTATTGAGGGTACAACTGTGTGTTCGGAGAAACAAATTAGTATACATTTTAATGCCGGGATCCTTAGTTTCATGTATGAATTGGAGCATCGAATGTCAATCCTTAGGAGAACGTTATCACCTTCTTTGAGATTCGAGCGGCTTAGTCAGTAGGTACAACTGTCACGCGGTTGCGAGGGTCAGGCCAGGTATTCCGGAAGCCAATCCTTTGTGCAGAGTTACCAATGGACATGGTCATTCACGGTATGATTATTAGAGCAGAACGTCAAACTTATGTACAACATTACCTCTGTCTGAACAGCGTTGGCAATAAACGTGCTTAATCAAACGGTATGAATATTAAGGTATACAGTCAAGCCCACGATGACCATTCCCTTCATGTATGAATTAGTATATCGAGGTTCAAACGGATCGAGAACTTTGCAAACTTCTGTGAGAAACGAACGGCTAACACAATAGTTTCACGTATCCTGGGATTTCAAGAGTCAAACCAGTTATCCCGGGAGTAAATCCGCTGTACAGCATTGGCAATTGGTACCTTAATTCGCGGAGTGAATATTAAAATAGAGTGTCACACCGTGTGAGAACGATACTAGTTGCTATAAAGTCAAACCTTTCACAGAATGCTTTACCGTAGGAGAAGCTATACCGCCGTATCGCGAGTATAGCTACGTGTTTAGTGAAGCACATTATTATGCAATTTAGTGACGTGCACCTTAATTTCCAGTATGAGATATAAAATCGAGTGTGAAACCGTTGGGGAACATTTCCACCTTCTGTGAGACATGAACTGCGATGTTAATAGCTACACCCATCCTGCCTTACCAAGAGTCAAACAAGGTATTCCGGGATTAAATCCACTGAGCAGTATTGGCAATAGATATCTTAATTAGCGCAGTTGGTATTAAAATAGAGCGTCTCACCGTGTGTGGGCGTTACGAGTTTGTATAAAGTCAAACGTTTTACCACAGGCGTTACCTACAGCGACCATTACCCGCTTCATCGAGAGTAAGAATTCGTTACCATAGAAACACATTATACTCGTTTCACTGACGAGCGCCATAGCTTCGCATATGAATAAGAAGATTGATGGACAGACCGTTTCAGAGCTTTACCACGTTCGCTGAGAGTCGATCGGCAAAGACAGTAGCCGTCTGCTATCCTGTGATGCCTAAAGTTACGTCATGTATTTGGGGAGTAATTCCGCTGAGCAGTATTGGCAATAGAAACCGCAATTCACGGATTGAATATTAATGTAGGTAGTCAACCGGCCAGAGAACATTACCAATTCGTAGAAGGTCATTCCTTTTACAGAATACTTTACCTGCGGAGCACCTAACCCGCTGTAGCGAGTGTCCTGCTTAATGTTCACTGAAACAGATTAGTATACATTTTAGCGGGCCAACACCACATGCTTGTGTATAAATATCAGCATTGAGAGTCAAACCGTTAGAGAACGTTACCACCTTTCTTGAGAGTCGCACAACTAAGTCAATAGCGTCACCTATCCTGAGACACCGAGAGTCAATCCAGCTGTACCGGGAGTATAACCGCTGAAAAGTATTGGCAATGAGCACCGTAATTGCTGGTATGAATATAAATGTACTGAGTTAAACCGTTGAACAACGTCATGTATTGGTATAGAATCAAACATTTTACCGACGGCCGTACCTTCCGAGAAACTAACCCGCTGCATCGAGAGTATAGCTTTGTGCCCGGAGATGCAAATTAGTAAACATTACAGTGACGGGCTACATAATTTCATACATGAATTACAATATCGGGGGCGAAACCAATCGAGAACGTTACCACCGCCTTTGAGCGTCGCAACAGCTAAGACATGACCTGTGATCCCGAAAGTCAAATCAGGTATGCCGGGAGTCAATCTGCTGCGCAGTATTGGCATCATACACCACATATAACGGTATAAATATTAATGTCCCGAGATAAACTGTCGTAGAACGATACGAATTGGTATAGAATCAATCTTTCTGCAGGCGACATTACCTACCGAGAAGATGACGCGCCGTCTAGGGAGTATATCTTCGTGTTCAGAGAAGCCATGTTGTATCCACATAAGCGACGGGCACCATAATTTCGTGTATGAATTAGAAGGACGAGTGTCAAATGGATCGAGAACCTGACCACCTTCGTTGAGAGTTGAGCGGCTAATCCAATAGCTTCACCAATCCTGAGATTCCGACATTAAAATCAGGTATTCCAGGTGTATATCCGATGAAAAGTATTGGTAATAGACACGTTAATTCGCGGTTTGAATATTACAGTAGAGCGACAAACCGTTTGAGAGCGTTACCAACTGGTACAACGACATACGCCTTACCAGATACGTTGCTCTTCCGGGAACATAACCTGACGTATCGTGTGTGTTTCTTCGGGTTCAGCGAAACAAATTACAAGACACTTTAGCAAACGCACACCTTATTTCCATATATGAATAGCAAAATCGAGAGTCAGATTGGTCGAGATCACAACCAACTTCCTTGAGAGTCGCACAGCTACGTCAATAACATGACCTACCCTGTGATTACGAAAGTCAAACCTGGTGTTATGAGATACAATCAGCGGTACACTATTGGCAATGGACACCATAATTCACGGTACGAATACTATGGTAGAGTGTCAGACTGTCGGAACCCATTATCAACTGGTATAGAGTCACTCTTCTTACAGAAGGCCTTACTTTCCGAGAATATAACTCGCCGCATCGAGATAATAATTGCGAGTCCAAGGAAACAAATTATCAAACATTTTAGTGGCGTACACCTTAATTTCGCGAACCAATTAGAAGAGCGAGGGTCTAACCGTTCTGCAACGTTACCACCTCCTTCGAGATCCGAACTTCTTGATCAATAGCTACAACTATCCTGCGATTCCGAAGGTCAAAGAAGGTATTCCGGGAGGAAATCCGCTTTACACTACTGACAACGGACACCTTAATTCGCGGTATGAATATTAAGATAGAGGTCCAAACCATTGTAGAATTTTACCTATTGATGTAACGTCAAACTTTTAAAAAGAGCCTTACCTACCGTGAGTCAAACTCGCCGTATCGAGAGTATAATTTTGTGATCAGAATTTACATTTTAGCAACGGGCACCACAATTTCATGAATGTATTAGAAGATCGAGAGGCAAACGGTTCGAGAACGTTACCACCCAGTTTGGGATTCCAAAGGCTAAGTTAATAGCTTGACCTAATCCAAGAATCCGTGAGTCAAACCACGTTCTCCGGGAATAAATCCACTGATCAGGATTGGCATTTACACTTTAATTCACCGCTTGATTATTAACTTAAAGTGTCAGACCGATGCAGAACGTTACCTATTCGTATAAAGTCATACTTCTTACCGAATACCTTGCCTTGAGGGAATCTTACCCGCTGTACCCAGTGTCTCAGTTATCGGTCGCGGTACCAAATTAGTGAACGTTACAGCAGATGCACACCTTAGTTTCATGTAGGAACAGAATTATCGAGATTCAAGCCGTTCGAGAAGATTACACGCTTCTTCGTGATTTGAACGGCAAAGGCAATAGCATTTCCTACCCTGTGATTCTGAACGTCATACCAGGTATTCCTGGCGTACATCCTCTGAAAAGTATTGGCAATAGTCACCATAATTCCCGGTTTGAATGTTAAAGTCGAGCGTCAAAAAGTCTCAGAACGATACCACTTAGTATAAAGTCAAACGTTTTACTGATCTCCATAACCTCACAAAGCCTAACCCGCTGTATCGAAAGTATTTCGTAGTGCTCAGAGAATAAAGTTAGTATACGTTTTAGTGACAGGCACCGTAATTTGATGTATTAATAAGGAGATCGAAAGTTACACCGTTCGACAACGTTACCACCTTCAATGGGAGAAGAATATCTTAGGCAATAGATTCCCACCCGTCCTGTGATTCCGAAAGTCAAACAAGCAATTACGGGAGTATCTCCGCTGAATTATATAGGCAATGGACACCATAATTTTCGGCATGAACATTGAAGTAGAGAGACATATTGACGGCGATGATTGTCAATTGGTATACAGTCACTCTTTCCATCGAAGTCCTTAGATTCCGAGAATATAACCAGCCGCATCGAGAGTACAACTTCGCGATTAGAGATAAAAATTAGTAGTCATTTTTCTGACGAGCACCTTAATTTCGTGCATGACATTGAAGATCGAGTTTCAAACTGTTCGACAACGTTACCACCTCCCTTTAGAGTCGAACGTCTTAGTCAATAGCTTCACGCATCCGGTCGTTCTGAGAGTCAAACCTGGTTCACTGAGAGTAAATCCGCTGAACAGTATTGGCAATAGACACCTTAATACACTATTTGTATATTAAATAGGAGCGTCTATTCATCGGAGATGGTTACCAATTGGTATAAAGTCTAACTCCTCTTCGCATATTTTACCTTCCGAGAACATAAGCCGCAGTATCGTGGGTATAATATCCCGTTCAGGGAAACAATTGTGTATACATTTTAGTCACGGGCACCATAAATTCATGTATGAATTAGAAGATTTCGCGTCATACCGTTCGAGAATATTACCACCCTCTTTGGGAATCGAACGGATATATCAATAGCTCCACCTACCCTTTATTCCGAAAGTCTAACCTGATAATCCGAGCGCAAATGCGCTGAAGATTATTGGCAATAGATAACTAAATTCACGGAATGAATATTAAAATAGTGTGTCACACCGTGTGAGAAAGTAACTAATTCCTATAAAGTCAAACGTTTTGCCGAATGCCTCACCGTCCGAGAAGCTAACCCGCCGTATCGAGAGTACTGCTACGTGTTTAGGGAAACACCTACACCTATCCTGTGATTCCGAGTGTCAAATCTCGTAATCCGAAAGTAAATCAGCTTTAAAGTATTGCCAACGGTCACCTCAATTCACGGTTTGAATATTAAAGCAGGCCGTCAAGCCGTTGTAGAATATTAGCTATATGTGCAGTGTCAAACTTCTTACAGAATGCCTTACACTGCGAAAGGCTGACCCGCTGTATCGAGAATATAACAGCCTGTTCTGGGGTGAGAAACAGTACACATATTAGTGCTGGGGATAATAATTTGATGCATGCAACGCAGCTCGAGTGTCAAACCGTTGGAGAACGTTCCCTCCTTCTGCTTGAGGCGAACGGCTACGACAGTAGCTTCACCTATCCAGCGATTCGGAGTGCAAAACCAGTTATTCAGGGAGTACGCTGAACAGAATTTGGATTAGACACCATAATTCACGCTTTGAATGTTACAGTAGGGAGTGAAGCCATTGGAGAACATTACCAAATGTTGTAATGCCGTACCTTTCACAGAATAAGTTACCCTCCCTGAGTCTAACCCGCTGTACCTAGAGTTTAACATTGTGTTTAGAGAAGCTGATTAGTATACATTTTATTGAACGGCACATTAATTTCATCTGTGAATCAGAAGATCTGGTGTCCAACCGTTTAAGAACGTCACCGCCTTCTTTGAGTGTCGAACGGCACAGTCAATAGCTTCACCTATCCTGTCATTCCGAGAAACAAACCAGTCATTCCGTCAGTAGACCAGCTGAACAGCATTCGCCACAGAGATCTTAATTCACGGTATGAATGTTATGGTAGAGAGTCAAACCGCCCGGGATATGATCCAATATTCTTTGTATGTCGCACTTCTAAGGCAATAGCTTCACCCATCATGTTATTACGAGAATCAAACCAGGTATTCCGGGAGTAAGTCCGCTGAAAGGTGTTGGCAACTGACACCTTCATACCCGGTATGCTTATTAATGTAGAGAGTCAAACCAACGGAGAACATTACCTGTGCGCATAAAGTCATTCCTTTTACCGAATACCATACCTTCCGAGAACCTAACCCGCTCTAGCGAGTGTGCAGCATAATGTGCACAGAAACAAATTAGTAAACATTTTAGCGGACGAAAACCACATGCTTGTGTATAAATATCAACATCGAGAGTCGAAGCGTTCGAGAACGATACCATCTTCTGTGACAGACGAAAGGCTAAGTGAATAGCTTCACCAACCCTGTGATTCCGAATGTGAAACCAGGTATTACCGAAGTAAATCTATTGTGTAGTTTTGGCAATTGACACCGTAATTAACGGTTTCATTATATATGTAAGAGAGTCAAGAGGTTTGAGAGCGTTAGCAATTGCTATAAAGTCAAGCGTTGTACGCACGGCCGTACCTTCCGAGAACCACACACGCTGGATCGAGATTAGAACTTCGTGTTGACAGAATGAAGTTATTATTCATTTTAGTGACGGGCACTTTAACTTAGTCTATGATTTAGAAAGTCTAGGTTCAAACAGTATGAGATCGTTACCACCATTGTTGCGAGTCGAACGGCTAAGTCAATAGCTTCACCTATCCTATCGTTCGGGGAGGCGTGTCAGGTATTACGGGAGTAAATCCGCTGAGCAGTATTGGAAATAGGCACCTTAGTTCACCGCTCGAATATTTATATAGCTCAAAACCGTAGTACAACGTAACCTGTTCGTATACAGTCAAACATAATCCCGACGGCCCTTCCTTCCGAGAAGCGCAACCCGCTGTAGAGAGTGCCATGCTTATTATTCACGGAATCAAACTAGTAGACATTTTAACAGACGGGCGCTGTATTTTCATGTTTGAAATAGAAGGTTTGGGTTAGGTTTGGGTTACAAATCTGCGATTCTGAGAGTCAATTCAGGTATTCCGGGAGTAAATCCGCTGAACACTATTGGCGATGGACAAATTAATTCTCGGTATGAATATTAAAGTAGATGGCAAACCGCTTGAGAATGCTACTTAATGGAATGACGCAATACTCTTTAATGGATGCCTTACCGTCCGAGAACATGACCATCAGTATCGGCGGTATAACTTCGTGGTCATAGAATCCAATTAGTAATCCTTTTAGTTGCGGGCTCGTTAGTTTAATCTATGAACTAGAAGATCGAGTGTGAAATCGTTCGAGAACGTTACCAGCTTCATCGAGAGTCTAACGGCTGCTTCAATAGCTTCACATATATTCGTGATTCCGAGAGTCGAATCAGTTATTCCGGGAGTAAACACGCCGAACAATATTGACAATAGAAGCCTTATCTCACGGTTTGAATATAAAGGCAGACCGTCAAACGATTATAGAACGTTACCTAATGGTATAGAATTAAACATTACTCCGATATTCCAAACTTCTGAGAAGCTAACCCGCCGTATTGAGAGTATAATTTCGTGTTCAGAGCAACAAGTTATTAATCATTTTAGTGACGAGTACCTTAATTTCATTGTGAATAAAAAGATCGAGGGTCAAACCGATCGAGAATTTTGCCATCTTCTGAGAAAGGCGAACGTGCAAATCAGTATTTTCAAGTATCCTCCGATTTCGAGAGACATACCAGGTATTCAGAAAGTAAATGCGCCGTATAGTTTGGCAATAGATACCTCAATTCGAGAAGAGAATATTAAAATAGAGCGTCACTCCGTGTGAGAACATTACTAATTGCTATTAATTCAAACGTTTTCCAGGAAGCTGTAACGTGCGAGAAGCTAACCCGCCGCAGCCAGAGTGTAGCTACGTCTTCAGGGAAACACATTAGTAAGCATTTTAGAGACGGGGACCTTATTTTCATTATGAATTAGAAGATCGAGTGTCAAAGAGAAAATCGGGAAAGTTACCGCATTCTATGAGAGACGAACGGATAAGTAAATAGCTTCACATATCCTGTGATTCCGGTAGTTGAACCAGATGTTCCGGGAGTACGTGCCCTGTAGATTATTGGCAATATACACCTCAATTTACGGATTGAATATTAAAGCATGCCATCAAGCAGTTTGAGAGCATTGCCAATTGGTTCAATGTCTAACACTTTACCGGTGGCCTTACCTGCGGAAAATCCAATTCGCCGTTTCGAGAGTATAACTAGGTGTACAGAGAAAGAAATTTGTCTTCATTTCAGTGACGGGCACCTTAACTTCACGTATGCATTAAAAGATCTAGGGTCAAACCTTTCGAGAACGTTACCACCTTCTTCAAGTCTCGAACGGCTAAATTTACAGCTTCGCCTACCCTGTGATTCCGGGAGCCAAACGAGGTATTCCGGGGGTAAATCCGTGAAGCAGTATTGACAATAGTAACCATCATTCACGGATTGAATTTGAAAGTAGTGCGTCAAGCTGGTTGTGGTCATAACCAATTAGTATAAAGTCAAATGGTTTCCTCAAGACATTACCCTCCGAAGATCTAACCCGCTGTATCGGGAGAATATCGTTGTGTTCAGGGGATCGAGTTGTATACATTTCAGTGACGGGCACCATAACGTAATGTATGAATTATAAGATCGCTAGGCAAACTGTTCCAGAACGGTACCTTCTTCTCTGAGGGTTGAACGGCTATGTCAATAGCTACAACTATATTGTGATTCCGACAGTCATATCCGGTAATACCGGAGTAAATCCGCTGAACTGCATTGGCAATCGACTCCGCAATTCACGGTTAGAATATCAATATAGAGCGAAAAACAATTTGAGAACGTTTCGAGTTTGTATAAAGTCAAACGTTTTATTGAGGACCTTACCGGAAGAAAGCATAACCCTGTGCATCGACAGTACATCGTCGTGTTCAGAGATGCATATTTGTATTCTGGTTAGGGACTGGCACCTTCATATCATGTATGAATTAGATGATGGAGGGACAAATACTTTGAGAACATTATCCGCTTCTTTGGAGATCCAACGGCTATGACAATAGCATCACCTATTTTATATTCCTAGATTCAGATCTAGCTCTCCGGGAGTAAATCCGCTGCTCAGTACTGGCATTAGACACCTTAGTTCACGGTTCGAATATTAAATTATAGCGCCAAACAGTTTGGAAGCGTTAATAGTTATGTGTGAAGTAAAACATTTTACTGAAGACCTTACGCTCCGAAAGCCTAATCCGGTGTATCGGGGTTATAACATCGTGTTCACTGGAACAAACCATCGAGCACCTTACTGACGCGCACCTTAATTTCGTGATTGAATAAGAAGAACTAGTGTCAAGCCGATCGAGAACGTTACCACCCTCTTTGAGAATCCTACTGAATTACATCATCCTATCCCGAGATTCCGGGAGTAAAACTAGGTATTCCGGGCGTAAACGGCTAGAACCGTGTTGGCATTAGACACATTAATTCACGGTTTGAATATGAAAGCAGACCATCAACACGTTGTAGGCGCCACTTATTGGTATAGAGACCAACCTTTTACCGTTAAGAGGTTCAAAAGGCTAAGCCAATAGCCTCAACTATCCTGTGATTCCAAGGGGTAAATCAGTTAATCCGGGAGAACATCCGCTGGACAGGATTGGCAATAGGCACCCCAATTCACGGTTTGAATATTAAAGTAGGCCGTCATTCCGTCGTAGAGCATTAACTGTTGGAGTAGGGATTAATCTCTGAGATATGGCCTTACCATCCGAAAAACTGACCCGCTGTATCGAAAGTGTTTCACCATGTTCAGCGGTATAAACTAGTATATACTTTAGTGACGCGCACCGTAATTTCATGCATGAATTAGAAGATCGAGGGATAGACCGTTCGCGAACGTTACCACCTTCTTTGGTAGTCGAGACAAGAGTCATTAAGTCAGTAGCTTCACCTGACCAGTGATTTCGAGAGCAAAACCAGTTACTCCTGGAGTAAATCTACTGAGCAGTATTGTCAAAAGACACCTTAAGTCACCGTATGGTTATCGAAGTACAATGTCAAGCCGTTGAAGATCGTTACGTATTGGTATACTGTCAAACTTTTTACCCGAGACCTTTCCTTCGGAGAACATATCCCGTTGTATCGAGAATATAACTTCGTGTTCGGAGAAGCAAATTAGTGTACATTTTAAAGACATGTACCTGAATTTCATGTATGAATAAGAAAATCGAGAGTAAAACCTTTGAACAACGTTACCACATTTTCTGTTAGTCGCGTAGCTATGGCAATATCATCACGTTTCCTGTGATTCTGAGAGCCACATAATTTATTCCGGGAGAATATTCGCTCGACAGTATTGGCAATAGACACCTTAATTCGCGCTATGAATATTAAAGTAGAGATACAAATCGAAGGGAAACATTACCAATAGGTAAAACGCTAAACTTCTTACAGGACTCCTTACATTCCGCGAAACTAACCAGCTGTGTAGAGGGTATAACTTCGTGTTCGGAGAAACAAATTAGTGTACATTTTAATGACGGGAACTTTAATTTCTTGTATGAATGTGTGAATTGGAAAATCGAGTGACAATCCTTTCGGAACGTTATCACCCTCTTTGAGAAACGAGTGGCTTAGCCAGTAGGTACAACTATCATGCGGTTCCGATGGTCAGGCCAGGATTTCCGGGTATGTATCCGCTGCACAGTATTGGCAATAGACTCCATAATTCATGGTTTGAACATTAAAGTGCAGCGAGGAACCGTTTTAGAGCGTTGCCAATTGGTATAAAATCAAACATATTGCCGTAGCCCTAACCCTCCAAAAATTAACCCGCTGCATCGAAAGTATAACCACGTGTTCAGAGAAGGAAATTAGTATTCATTTCAGTGACGGGCACCTTATGTTCATGCATGAATTACAAAATCTATGGTGAAACAGTTTGTGAACTTCAGAACCGTCTTTGAGAGTCGAACGAGTAAGTCAATAACTGCATATACCCTGCGATTCCGAGAGTCAACTCTGGTAATCCGGGAGTAAGTCCGCTGAATAGTATTGGCAATAGATACTTTATCTCGCGGTATGAATGTTAAAGCAGCCCATCAATCCGTGAGTGAATATAACCAATTGCTGTAAAGTCGTACGTCTTACCGTAGACCTTACACTCCGAAAAACAAAACAGCGGTATCGAGAGTACAAAACAATATTCAGAGGGTCGAAATAGTGTACACTTTAGTGGCGAGCACCTAAATACCATGAATGAATTCGATGATCGCAGGTCAAACCGATCAAGAACGTTACCACCTCGTTTGAGAGTCGAGCGGCTAAGTCAATAGCTTCACATATCCTGTGATTCCGAGAGTCAAACCAGGTACTCCGGGAGTAAATGCGCTGCACATCATGGGATATAAACACCATAATTTATAGCTTGCATTTTAAAATATGGCGTCAAACCGTTTAAGAGCGTTACCAATTGCTATGAACTCTAACATTTTACCGAAGACCTTACCCCTCGAAAGAAAAACCAGCTGTATCGAGAGTATAACTTCGTGTTCAGTGGAAGAAATTGGTATTCATATCAGTGACGGGCACCTTAACTTCATGTATGAATTAGCAAATCGGGTGTCAAAACGTCCGAGAACGGTACCACCATCTGTGAGATTGAGACGTATATTGCGTAATATTGTTGTATATTGCGAAGTAAATATATTGCGTCACCTATCCTGTGATTCCGAAAGTCAAACCAGATGTTCTGGGGGTAAATGTGTTGTACAGTGTTGGCAGTATACATTCTAATTCACGGTATAAATATGAATGTACGGAGTCAAACCGTTGTAGAACGTTACCTATTGGTATAGTGTCAATATTTTTATCGCGGCGCTTGCGCTCCGAAAATCTCACGCGCTGTATCGAGAGTATAACACCGTGCTCAGAGGAATGAGTCAGTATACATTTTATGGAATTGCACCGTAATTTCATATATGAACAAGAAGATCTAGAGTCAAGCCGTTCGACAATGTTACTATCTTTTACGGGAGCGGAACGGCAAAGTCACGAGCGCCACCCGTCATGCGATTCGAAGGGTGGAACCAAGTATTCCTGGAGAGAATCCGCTGTACAATACTGGCAATAGACAATAGACTGGCAATAGGTAATGTTCAAGGTTTGAACATTAAAGTAGATAGACAAATTTTCTGATCTATCTACCAATTGGTATAGAGTCACTATTCTCACCAAAGGCCTTTCCTTCCGAGAACATAACCAACTGGATCGTGGGTATGACTTTGTGTTCAGCAAAATAAATTAGTATACATTTTAGAGACGCGCAGCTTAACTACTTGTATGAATAAGAAGTTCGATGGTCAAATCTTTCGAGAAGCTTATCACCATATTTGAAATTCGCACAACATAGTAAATAGCTGCTGCTATCGTGGTATTCCGATAGTGAAAGCAGGTATCCCGGGAGTTAATCCCCTGTGCGGCATTGGCAATAGTCACCGTAATTCACGGTGTGAATATTAAAGTGGACAGTGAGTCCGTCGGAGAACATTACCAATTGGTATACAGTCATTCTTCCAACCGAATACGTTACCTTCCTGGAACCTAACCCGCAGTAGCGAGTATCATGGAACTCACGGAAACAAATTAGTAGACATTGTGGCAGGCGGACAACTGTTCTTCATGTATGAATAGCGAAATCGGAAGTCAAGCGTTTGGAATACGATCCCACCTCTTCTGAGAGCCCAACTGCTAAAACAATACCTGCATTTTTCGTGTGATTCCGAGGGACAAACCAGGTCTTCCTGGAGTCAATGCGCTGTGCAATATGGTTAATGGAAATCTTTGATCGCGGTTTGAATATTAATGTAGAGCATCAATCCGATTGATAATGTCACCAATTGGTATAAACTCAAAAGTTTCACGGAAGGCCATACCCTCCGAAAGTCAAACGCCCAGTATCTAGAGTATCACATGGTGTACAGTGGTAGAAATTAGTAGACATTTTAGCAGACGGTCACCTTTTTTTTTGTATCAATAGAAAAATCGTGAGCCAAACCATTCGAGAACGATATCACCGTCTTCGAGTGCCGAACAGCTAAGTCAATAGCATCACCTATCCTGTGATTCCGAAAGTCAAAGCAGGTATTTCGTAGCAAATGCGCGGTACCGAATTGGTAACAGACACCTTAATTCACGGTCTTAATATTAATGCAGGCCGTCAAACCGTCGTAGAACGGAACCAACTGGTGTAAAGACATTCTACTTACAGAATACCTAACATTCGGAGAAGGTAGCCCGCTGAATCGAGAGCATAACTTCGTATTCGGAGAACCAAATTAGTATGCAATTTAGTGACGAGCACCTTCATTTCATGTATTAAATTTATAGATAGAGGGTCAAGCCATTCGAGAACGTTTCCACAGTGTTCGAGGATCGATCGGCTTAGTAAATAGCGAAACCTACCCTGTGATTCCAAAAGTCAAGCACGGTATGCCGGATGTAAATCCGCGGCTTACCTATGGCTCCAGACACCTTCATTCTCGAAACGAATGTTATAGTAGGGAGTCCAAACGTTTGTAAACGTTACCGATTGGTATGCCGTCGTACTCTTCTTCGCATGCCTTACCTTCCGAGAACATAAGGCGCAGTATCTTGGGTATAGTATCCTGTTCAGAGAAAGAAATAATTGTAAATGTTAGTTACGGGCTCCTTAAGTTCGTGTATAAAGTAGAAGATCGAGTGCTAAATTGTTCGCGAACCCTATCACCTTCTTCACATGTCGCACATATTAGTCGATAGCTGCACCTACCCTGTGATTCCGAGAGGCAAATCAGGTATTCCAAGAGTAAATACGCTGAGCAGTATTGGCAATAGAGATCTGGACTCACGGTATGAATATTAAACTAGAACATAAAACCTTTTGATAACGTGACCAATTGGCATAAGGACATTCTGTTTACCTGATACCATACATATAGAGATCATAGTCCGCTGTATCGAGGGTATAACTTCGTGTTCAGCGATACAAATTAGTAGACATTTTAGTAACGGGCACCATAACACTTCGGGATAGAGTTTGACTCTGTAGCATTAGGTAACGTTCTACAACGGTATGATGGTCTTCTTGATTATTCATAGCGTAAAATAAGGTGTCTATTGCCGAAACTGTTAGGCGTATTAACTTCCGAAGTACCTGCTTTGGTTCTCGGAATCGCAGGATACGTGAAACTACTGACGTAGCCGCTAGCCTCTTACTGAAGGTGGCAACGTTCTCACGCGGTTTGAACCTCGACCTTCTAATTCATGCACGGAATTAAGGTGCTCGTCAATAAATGTACACTAGTTCGTAACTCTGAACACGGTGTTATGCTTCCGATGCAGCGGGTTAGTTTTCCGGATGGTGAGGCATTCTGGCAGAAGTTTGACCCAACACCCATAGGTAATATTCTACAACTGTTGTTGGCCTGCTTTAATATTCAGATAGTGAATTGAGGCGTCTGTTGCAAATACTCTTCAGCGAGCTTACTCTCGGTTTTTCCGAGCTGCCGCTCCTGAACAGCAGAATAGGTGAAGCTATTGACTCAGCGGTTCGACTATCAAAGGGGATGGTAACGTTCTCGAAAGGTTTGATCCTGGATCTTGTAATTCATACATGAAATCAAGGTGTCCCTCACTAAAATTTATAGTTATTTGTATCTCTGAACCTGAAGCTATACTGTCGATACGGCAGGTTTTGTACTCGGAGGGTAAGGTCTTCGGTAACAGAGTATGACGTTATAGCAATCCGTAATGCTCGACAACGGATTGAATCCGCACTTTAATATTTATACCGCGAGATAGAATGTCGAAATCCAATACTGTACAGCGGATTTACTCCTGGAATACTTCATTTGTTTCTCGGAATCGCAGGATATGTGACGCTATTGGCTTCGTCGTTCGATCCTCATAGACAGAGGTAACGTTCTTGAACGGTTTGACCATCGATCTTCTAATTCATAGATGAAGTAAAAGTGCGCGTCACTGAAATGGAGACTAATTTCTTTCTCTGAACACGAAATTATACTCTTGGTGGTGCCGGTGATTTTCGCGGAAGGTAAGGCCTTCTGCAAGACTTTTGACGTTATACCAATTGGTACCGCTCTCAAACGGTTTCACGGTCTATTTTAATTTTCAAACCGTCAATTAATGTACCTGCTGCAAATGTTGTTCAGCGGATTTACACTCTACTCACCTGGTTTGACTCTCGGAATCGCAGGATCGGTGACGCGCTATTGACTTATCCGTTCGGTTCTGATGGAAGATGCTATTGTTCTCGAACGGGTTGACTGTTGACCTTCCTATTTATAGACGCAATTATGTTATCCGTCTGCAGAAATATCTACTAATTTGCTTCTTGAACACTAAGGTAGTCAATCGCTAGTTTGGGGTTTGTTATATGAATATAAGTTAATCGATAAAACGTTTGGCTTTATACGAGTTGGTAACGTTCTCGAGCAGTTTGGAGGTCAACTTTAATATACATACAGTGAATCAAGGTGTCTATTACGAATACTGTACCGCGCATTGACTCCCGGAATACCTGTTTTGACTATTTGACTCCAAGGATAGGACAAGCTGTTTACATATCCGTTCTACTCTCATAGAATGTGGTATCGTTCCCGAACGGTTTGACACTCGATCTTCTAATCATTACATGATATTAAGGCGCACTTCACTATAATTTTTCCTAATTTACTTCTCTGAGCACGAAGCTATATTCTCGATAAAGCGGGTTAGCCTCTCGGCAAATAAAGCCTTCGGTAGAGTGTCCGATTATATAGCAGTAAGTAATGTTTTATAACGTTTTCACGTTGTACACTAATATTCGTGCCGTAAATTAATCTGTCTATTGCTAATACTGTTCTGCTGCTTTACTCCCGGAATACCAGTTGTGCCTCTGCGAATCACAGTGTGCGTGAAGCTGATTTTTGATTGACGTACCCTTTCGAATATCAAATAGGGTGGTAACGTTCTCGAACAGATTGGACCCTTTATCTTCTTATTCATACCTGAAATTGAGGTGCGCGACACTAGGATATATACTAGTTAGATGCCCTGAACGCGTAGTGATACTCTCGATACAGGAGGTGAGGTTCGCGGAAAGTAATGCTCCTGGTATAAAGTTTGACTCTCTACCAATAGGTGACCTTCTACATCAGTTTGACTCTGCACATCGCAAATACTATTGCTAATACCGTACTACGGACTTACTCCCGGAATTCCTCGTTTGGATCTCGGAATCACTGGATATGTGTAGCTATTGACTCAGCCGTTCGATCCTCAAAGCAGGTAGCAACGTTCCGGAACGGATTCACACTCCATCTTTACAGTTCATACATGAAATTAAGATGTTCGTGACTAAAATGCTTAATAATTCGCATCTCCAAACACGAAGTAATACTGTCCATACAGCGGGTTAGCTTCTCGAATGCAAGGGCTTCGTATTTGTTCCTGGTTGGACACTCGGTATCGCAGGATCGGTGAGGTTATTGACATAGTCGCACGAAACTCAAGGATGGTGGTCTCGTTCTCGGACGCTTTGACTCTCGATGCTGATATTTATGCACAAACGTGTGGTGTCCCGTCCGCTAAAATTTGACCTCATTTGTTTTCGTGAGCATTCTCAAGACAGTGGCTACAGAGGGTTAGGTTCTCAGAGGGTATGGTTTCCGGTATAATGTTTGAACCTGTACCTGTAGGTAACGTTCTATGTTGGTTTGAATTTCTATATCACTATTTATACCGTAAATTGAGGTACTATTACTAATACTGTACTGCGGATCAACACGCCGAATAACTGGATTCATCCTCGGAATCAAAGTATACGTGAAGCTATTGACTTCGCAGTTCGACTCTCAAAGAAGGCGGTAAAGATCTCGAACAGATTATCCACTAACTCAAGATTTGAAATATGGTTCCCGTCACTAAAATGTATACCAACTTGTTTCTCGGAACACGAAGCTATACTCTCGATAAAGCGTGTTATGTCCACGGTGTGTAAGGCCTTCTGTAAACAGTTTAACTCTATACCAGTAGGTAAAGCCCTACAACGCTATGACTCTGTACTTTATTATTAATATCGTCAATTAGGGTGTCCATTGCCAATACTACGCAGCAGATAGACGCCTGGAATTCCTGGTCTGACTCTCGGGATAACATGGTAGGTGTAGCTATTGATTTAGAAATGCGACTCCCAAAAATGTTGCTAACGTTCTCGAACAGTTTGACTCTCGATGTTGCCATTCATACGTGAATCTGCGGTGTCTGCTGAAATGTCTACTCATTTGCTTCCGTGAGCACACAGCTAGACACTCGCTACAGCAGGACAGGATGTCGGAGGGTAAAGTATCCAGAAAAAGATCGGTCCTATACCGTGAATCACGTTCTGCGAGGGTTCGAATCTCTGTATTACTATTTATACCGTAATTTAAGGTGCCTATTTCCAATAATCCACTGCGGATAGACTCTGGGAATTCCTGGTGAGTCTCGGTACTACGGGATAGGTGATGTTATTTAGTTGGCCGTTCGTCTCTCACCGAAGATGGCACTCGATGTTCTAAATCATAGATGAGATTAACGTGTGCGACACTAGAATGTATAATAGTTTGTACCTCTGAACACGAAGTTATACCCTCGGTACGGTGGGTTTGGCTTTCGGAGTGTAGAGTCTTCACCGTAACGTATGACTTTGTACTAATTGGTAAAGCTGTACACCAGTTTCACTGGCTGATATCATATTCAATCCGTGAATGAAGGCGTCTATTGTCAATACTGCACAGTTCATTTCCTTCAGAAATACTGCTTTGACACTCGGAATCACAGATAGGTGAAGCCATTTACTTATCTGGTCAACTTTCAAACCGGGTGTTAACGTTCTCGAACGTTCCGGCCATCGACCTTCTCGTTAATACATGAACATGAGGGACCCGTCACTGCAATGAATTCTAATTACGGCCTATGAATACGAAATTATACTCTCGATGAAGCCGGTGATGTTCGCGGAAGGTGGCGCCTTCGGAAAGACTTTATAGCAATTGGTATCGTTCCCGAACAGCTTTTGACCTCGATTGTCTAATTCATACAAGAAATAAGGGGGCCCGTAACTAAAGTGTAAACTAATTTTCTTCTCTATACACGAGGTTATAGAGCGAGGTTACCGTCGATAGAGCGAGTTAGATTTCCAGAAGGTAAGACCTTCGGTATATAGTTTGACCCTACACCAATCCGTAACATTCTACAGAGGGTGGATTCTGCACATTAGCATTTATATCGCGAAATAGGTTACCTAATGCCATACTGTACAGCGGATGTGCTCCTGGAGTATTTGGTATGACTCTCAGAATCTCAGGATGGGTGAAGCTGTTGACTTATCCGTTCGACACTCGCAGAAGGTGGCAAAGTTCTCAAACGGTTTCACCACCGATCTTCTAATTTATACATGAAGTTAAGTTGCCCGTCATTGAAATTAATATTAATTTCTTTCTCTGTACACAAAGTTATACTCTCGATGAGGCGAGTGAGGTTCGCTGTATGTACGGCCTACGGTAGGACGTTTGACTTTTTTGCAATTGGTAACGCTCTCATGCAGTTTCGCGCACTACTTTAATATTGAATCCGTGAATTAAGGTGTCCATATCCAATACTTTTCAGCGGATATACTCCTGGTGTACCTAGTGTGGCTCTCGAAACCACAGGATAGTTGGTGCTATTGACTTGGCCGTTCGAAACTCAAAGAGTGTGGTAACATTCTCTAGCGGAATGTACTTCTATCATCTTATTCATTCATGAAATTAAGGTGCGCGTCACTAAAATGACTTCAAATTCATCTCACTGAATTCTATGTTATACTCTCGATAGAGTGCGTTATTTCTTCAGGCGGTACGGTCGACAGTAAAGCGTTTGACTTTATACGAATTGGTAACGCTCTCAAACGGTTTATCGCCCAACTATAATATTCAAACCGCGTGTTAATGTGTCCATTGCCAATACTTTGCAGCGGACTTACACCTGGAATGCCTGGTTATACTCTCGGAATCCGTCGAGATGTGAAGCTACTGATTTAGCCGTTCGTGTTTCGCAGAAGATGGCAACGTTCTCGAGCGGTATAACGCTCGACCTTCAAATTCGAACATGAAGTTAAAGCCCTTTCACTCAAATGAATACTAATTTCTTCCTCTGAACACGACGCTATACTCTCGATATGGCGGGTTAGTTTTTCGGAGGGTAAGGTTTTCGGTAAAATTCTTGAATTCATAGCAATAGGTACCGTTCTACAATAGTCTGATGGTCTGCTTTAATATTCAAACCGTGAATTAACGTGTCTACTGCCTATACTGTTCAGCGGATTTACAAAACAGTAATAGCTGTTTTGGCCTATGGAATCACAAGGTTAGTGCAGGTATTGTCTTATGCGTTCGTCTCTGCAAGAAGGAGGTAACGTTCTCGAACGGTTTGACGCTCTACCTTAATATTCAAACCGCGAGTTGTGGTGTTCACTACCAATAGTGTTCAGCGGTTTGACTACCGGCACACATGGTTTGCCTACCGGGATAGCAGGGAAGGTGGAGCTATTGACTTAGCCGATCGACCCTCAAAGATTGTGGGATGGCTTGCCTGTCGAGTTCACGACTCACACATGAAGTCAAGGCGTCAGTCTGCTAAAATATATAGTAATTCGTTTCGCTGAACACAAAGTTATATCCACGATACAGCGGGTTGTTTCCTCGAAAGGTTATGTATCCGGCATGTAGTATGCGATTATAGTAATTGGTAACGCTCTCCAGCGGTTTGACACTGTTCTATAACGTTTATACCGTGAGTTAATATGTATACTGCCAATACTGTTCAGCGCACTTACTCCTGGAATACCTGATTTGCCTCTCGGTCTCAAAGGATAGCTGCAGCTATTGACTTAGGAGTGTGATATTCAAGGAAGTTGGTAACGCTCTCGAACCGATTGACTCTCGATCTTCTAATTCACACATGTATTTAAGGTGCCCATCACTAAAATGTATACTCATTTGTTTCCCTGAACAGGATATTACACCCACTATACTGCGCGTTTTGTACTCGGAAGGTAAGATAGGCGAAGAAGAGTATGACGTTATACTAATTGGTAACGATCACAAACGGTTTGACTCTCTACTTTGATATCAACACAGTGAATTAAGGTGTCCATTGGCTGTACTCTTCAGCGCATTAATTCCTGAAATTCCAGGATTGTCTCTCGGAATCACATGAAAGGTGAAGCTCTTGACGTAGCCGTTCGAATCACAAACAGTGTGGTAACGTTCTGGAACGGTCGGACCCTCGACCTTCGACCTCATCCATGAAATTATGGTGACCGTCACTAAAATGTTTACCTATTTCTTTCTCTGATCACGGCGACACTTTCTAGAAACAGCGGGATATGTGCACGGAAGGTAAGGCTTTCGGTAAATAGTGTGACTCCATGCCAATATGTAAGGGTCTACAGTGTTGTGACTCTGTACTATATTTTTCATACCGTGAACTAACGTGTTTATTGTCAATGCGGTACATCGCATTTATTCCAGGAATACCTGGTTTTTCTCTCGGAGTCACAGGATAGGTGGAGCTATTGACTGATCCGTTTGATTCTGAAATAGATGGTAACTTTCTCGAACCGCTTGACCCTTTTTCTTCTTGTCCATAATGAAACTAAGGTCCCCGCCACTAAAATGTTTATTAATTTGATACTCAGAACACGAAGCTATACTCTCGATAAAGCGGGTGATGTTCGCGTAAGGTACGGCCTTGGGTAAGACGTTTGACTTTATAGCAATTAGTATCGTTCTCACACAGTGCGACGCTAAATTGTAATAGTCAATCCGCGAATTATGATATGTATTGCCAATTCTGCACAGCGCATTCACACACTGAATATCTCGTTTGACTCTCAGAATCACAGGATAGGTGAAGATATTGACTTAGACGTTCGTTTCTCACAGAAAGTGGCAACGTTGTCGATCGGTTTGACCCTCTGTCTTGTAATTTGGACAATAATATGTTGAGCCCGTCTGCTAACATGTCCACTAATTTGTTTCCGTGAACATTAAGCCTGACACTCGCCACAGCGAGTTAGATTCCCGGATTGAAAGGTATTCCATGAAAAGAATGACATTATTCGAACCGGTAATGCTCCCCGACGGTTTGAATCCCTACTTTAATATCCATACCGTGAAATAAGATATCTATTGCATAGCATGTCACAGGATTTACTACCGGAATACCGCAGATGACTCTTGGAATCGTCGTCTAGGTGAAGCGATTGAATTGACCGCGCGTTTATCAAAGATGGTGGTGACGTTACCGAACGAATTATTTATTATTCTGCCCGTGAACTGTCTGTTGCCCATGCTGTACATCGCATTTATTACTGGGATACCAGGATTGACTCTCGGAATCGCTGGAATAGTGCAGCTATATCTTTAGCCGTTCGTCTCTCACAGTAGGTGGCAACGTTCTCGAGCGGTTTGTCCCTCGATCTTATAATTCATACATGAAATTATGGTGCCCGTCTGTATAATGTATGCTATTGTTCTTCCCTGAACAATAAGTAATACTCTCGATACAGCGGGTTAGCTTGTCGATGGAAAGGCTTTGTGGTAAATGAGTGACTCTATAGCAATAACTAACTTTCTATCTGGGTTTGAACCAGTAGACTAATATTGATACTGTGAGTTAAGGTGTCTATTACCAATACTGTTCAGATAATTTACTCCCGGAATAGCTCAACTGTCACGGGGAATCATGGGATAGGTGAAGCTATTGACTCAGCCGTTCGGTTCTAACCGAGGGTGGTATCGATCACGAAAAGCTTGACCTTCGATATTCTAATTCATACATGAAATTGAGATGCCGTCACTATAATGAACTAATGTGTCTTTCCGATCAGGAAGTTCTACTTGTGATGCAGGGGGTCATTTCTTCGGCGGGGAAGGTCTTCGGTAGAACGTTTGACGACATACGGATTTGTAACGATCTCAATCGGTTTGACGCTCATCTGCAATATTCATACCGTGAATGAACGTGTCCGTTGTTAATACAGTACTGTGGATTCACATCCGGAATACCTGGCCTGGCCCTCGGAACCGCATGATAGTTGTAGCTACTGACTACGCCGCTCGACCTTCAAAGAGGGTGGTCATCTTCTCGAAGGGATTGACTTTCGATCTTTCAATTCATCATTGAAATTAAGGTTCCCGATATCAAAATGTATACCAATTTGCTTCGCCGAACACGATGTTATACCCTTGATTCAGCGGGTTAGTTTCGCGGAAAGTAAGGTGTCCAGTAAGAAGTTTGTCGTCAAACCAATTGGCAATGTTACATTGCGATTAGTCTCTTTACTTTAATATTCATACCGCGAATTAAAGTGCCCATTGCCAATACATTTCATCGCATTTTCTCCCGGATTACATTGCTTGTCTCTCGAAATCACAGAAAACGTGACGCTATTCTCTTAGCCATGCGACTGTCATCAGGTGTGGTATCGTTCTCGATCGATTTGACCCTCCATCTTCTTAGTCATACATGCAATAAAAGTGCCCGTCAGCTGAAGTGTCTAATAATTTGTTTCCATGAACACTAAGCAAGACACTTGCTGCCGCGGGATAGGGTCTTGGAGGGTAAAGTATCCGGTAATGGGTTTGACCCCATACCAGTAGGCAACGTTCTACGATGGTTCGAATCTCAATATTACCATTTATACCGTAAATTAAGGCATCTATGGCCAAAACAGTACTGCGGATTTACACGCAGAATACCCGGTCTGTCTCCCGGAATAACAGGGTGGGTGGAGCTGCTGACTTAGCAGAACGGCTCTCAAAAACGATGCTAACGTTCTCGAACAGTTCGACTCTCGATTTTGCTATTCAAACGTGAAACTGAGGTGTCCGTCTTTTGTAATGTCCAAACATTTCTTTCCGTGAAATCTAAGCTAGACACTCGCTACAGCGGGCTGTATTCTAGGAAGGTATCGTATTGTGTAGAAAGAATGATTTTAAACGAATTGGTAATGTTTTCCGTCGGTTTGAATCTCTACTTTAATATTCATACCGTGAATTAATGGGTATATTGCAAATACTGTTCAGTGGATTTACTCCTGGAATTCCAAGCTTGTCTGTCGGTACCACGTCTAGGTGATGCTCGTGCCTCGGCCGTTCTACTCCCAAGGAACCTGGTAACGCTCTCGATCCGTTTGACACACGATCTTCTTATTCAAACATGAAATTAAGGGTTCCGTCTCTAAGATATATTCTAATTTCATAACTTGAAAGCGAAGTTATAATCTACATACGTCGGGATAGACTCTTGCCAGGTAAGGCCTTCTGTAAAATGGTTGACTGTAAAGAGTATGTAGCGATCTACAATAGGTTGACACTGTTCCGTAACATTGATAACCTGATATAGCGATGTCAAATTCCAATACTGTACTCCAAGATATGTCGCGGAAATCCTGGTATGTCTCTAGCATTCGCAGGACAGGTGAAGCCATTCTCGTGTTTGTGCGACACTCAAAGTAGGTGGGAAAGTTCTAGAACGGTTTTATGCTCGAACTTCGAACTCCTACCAGAAATTACGGTGCCTGTCTCTTCCACTGAGCAAGAAGTAATACTCTCGATTCGACAGTTTGGCGTTTCCGAAGGTTAGGCTATCGGTGAAATTATTGCCTCTATACCAATAGGCAACGTTCTACAAAGGCTTGACTGTATGCTTTATATTCAGACCATGAATTAATGTGTCCACTGCCAATACTGCTCAGCGGACATACTCCCGCAATAGTAGGTTTGACTCTCGGCACCACAGGATAGGTGAAGCTACTGATGTAGCCCTCCGTCTCTCAAAGAAGGTGGCAACTGCCTCAAACGGTTTGACCGTCGATCTCCTAATTCATGCATGAAATTGAGATCCCCGTCACTATAACGTTTACTTATTTGATCCTCTGCACACGAAATTATACTGTCGATGAAGCGGGTGAGATTCGCGGATGGTGCGGCCTTCGGTAAAGCGTTTGACTCTATAAAAATTGAAAACCTTCAAAAACGGTTTCATGATCCATTTTAATTTTCAAAGTGTGAATTAAGGTGTCAGATGCCAATATCCGTCAGCGGACTTACACCCGGGTTACCTGATTTGACTCTCGGTACCACAAGACATGGAGCAATTGACTTATCCGTTCAACTCTCACAGAGGGCGCAAAGTTCTCGAATGGTTTCACCATCGATTTTGCAATTCATACATGAACATAAGGTGCCCGCCACTGACATGAATACTAATTTCATTCGCTGAATACGGGGTTATGCACTCGATGCAGCGGGTTATTTTTTCGGGGGGTATGATTTTCGTTAAATCGTTTGACTTTGTAGAAATTGGTAACGTTCTACAACGGTTTGTCGTTCTGCATTGTTCTTCAAACCGCGAGTTGAAGTGTCTATTGCCAATACTGTTCAGGGTATTTTTTACTCCCGTAGTACCTGGTTTGACTCTCTGAATCACAGGATTTTTTGAAGATATTAACTTAGGCGTTCGACTCTCGCACATGGTGGTAACGTTCTCGAACCGTTTGGCTTTCAACATTCTAATTCATGCATCAAAATAAGGTGCTCGGCACCAAACTGCATACTAGTACGTACATGTAAACCTGCTGATGTATTCTCGACACTGCGGGTTAATTTTTCGGAAGGAAAGGTCTTCCGTAAAGCCTTTGACTTTATCTCAATTGGTAACGCTTTCAATCGGTTTGACGCTCTACTTTAGAAATCAATCCATGCATTAAGAAGTCTAATGCCAATCCTGTTAATCGGATTCGATCCAAGAATACCTGACTAGAGCCTCGGAATGAAAGAAAAGGTAAGCTATTGACTTAGACGTTGAACATTCAAACTACGATGTAATGAGCTCAAACTGTTTGACACTCGATTATTCTTACTCACATTTAAATAATGTGCCGCTCGGCTAAAATATCTACTTATTTGTTTCCGTGAGCCATACACCTGACAATCGCTACAGCGGGACAGGTTCTAGGAAGATAATGAATGCGGTAAAAGTAATGACTCTATTTCAAGTGGTAATGTTCTCCGACGGGTTGACATTCTACTGTAACATTCGTACAGTGAATTAAGGTTACTAGTACTAATACTTTTCAGCGTATTTACTCCAGGAATACCTGGTTTAGCCACAGAAATAACAGAAAGGGTGAAGCTACTGAGTTCGTCGCTCGATGCCCAAGGATGGTGGTTGCGTTCCTCTGAACACCTTGTCATGCCCTCTATACAACGCGTTAGGCTTGCGGACGGTAAGGTAATCATTAAAGCGTTTGACGTAATACCAATTGGAAACGTTCTCAAACGGTTTGACTAACAACTGTAATATTCAAATTTTCAACTGACGCGTTTATTGCCAATAGTGTACAGCGGACTGATGCCCGGAATGCCCCGGTTTGACTCTCAGTATCACCGGGCCGGTCAATCTATTGACTTAGATCTACGACACTCAAGTAAGTTGGTAACGGTTTGACTCCCGATCTTCTAATTCATACACGAAATTAAGGTTCCTTCCGCTTAAATGAATACTGATTTGTTTCACTGAACACGAAATTATACTCTCGATACAGCGGATTAGGTTCTAGGAGGGTATGGTCTTCAGTTAAAGGTTAGACTTTATACCGAGAGGTAATATGCTCAAACGGTTCACGCCTTACTGTAATATTGAAACCGTGAATTAAAATGCGCATTGTCAATAGAGTACAGCGGATTGACTCCTGGATTACCAGGTTTTGCTGTCGGAATTACAGGATAGGTGAAGTTCTTGACATAACGGTTCGAATATCAAGGAGGGCAGTAACGTTTTCGATCTCTTTGACCCTCGATCTTCCAGTTCCTGCTTCATGTGCAGCTGCACGTCTCAGAACTGAATAATAATTTCTTTCTATGAACACGTAGTTATACTCTCGATACAGCGTGTTAGCTTCTCGGAAGGTAAGGCCTTCGGTTAAGAGTTTGACTCTCCACCAACAGGAAACGTACTACAACGGTTTGACTTTGTACTTTAACATTTATACCGTGAAATAAGGTACCCAATGCCCACACCGTTCAGCGCATTTACTCCCGGAATACCTGGTTTGATTCTCGGAATCGCAGGATAGGTGAATCTGTTGATGTGGGCGTTCGTCTCTCACAGATGCTGGCAACGTTCTCGAACGGTTTAACACGCCGTCTTGTAATTCATACGTGAAATTAAGGCGCCCGTCACTAAAATGATTACAAATTACATCCTCCGAACACGAAGATGCGCTCTCCATGACGTGGGTGAGGTTCGCGCAAGGTAAGATCTTCTGTAAAACATTTGCCTTTTGTACCAATTCGTAGCGTTCTCAAGCGGATTCACGCTATATGTTAATATTCAAACTATGAAATAAGTTGTCCGTTACCAATACTGTACAGCAGACAGACTCCCGGAATACCTGGATTTGCTCATGGAATCACAGGATAAGTGAAGTTAATGACTTAGCCTTTCGCCTCTCACAGAAGGTGACAACGTATTCGAACGGTTTGTCCCCCGACCTTCTAACTTATATATGCAAGAAACGCTGTGCTTCGGCTATTATGACTAGTAATTTGTTTCCTTGGGCTCTAAGCATGACACTCGCAACATCGGGTTTAGTTCTTGGAAGGTAATGTATTCGCTGAAAGGAATGACTCTATCGAGGGTCAATCCGTTCGCGTACGTTACACCCTGCTTTGAGAGTCGAACGGCCAAGTCAATAGCATCACCTATCTTGTGATTCCGATAGACGAACCACGTATACCGGGAGTAAATCCGCTGATCAGAATTTGCAATTGACGCGTTAATTCATGGTCTGAATATTAAAGCAGGGCGTCAAGCCGATGTCGAACATTACATATTCGTGTACGGTTAAACTTCTTACAGAGTAGCTTACACCCCGAAGGATATATTAGCTCTATCGGGAGTATAACACCATGTTCAGAGGTTGATACTTGTAAACATTTTAGTGACGAGCACCTTAATTTCATGCATGAATTGAATGATCGAGGGTCGAACCGCTCGTGAACGCTGCCACATTCTGAATGGGACGATCGGGTATGTCACTATTTTCAGGTATCCTCCGATTGAGAGAGTCGATCCAGGTATTCAGAGACTAAATCCGCTGTACAATATTGGCGTTATACGCCCTACCTCCAGGTATAAATGTTAAAGTACAGAGTGAAACCTTTGTCGAACATAACGAATTCTTGTAGTCAAACGTTTTTACGAAGACCTTACCTTCCGATACCATAACCTGCTGTATCTATAGTCAGAATTCGAGTTCAAGCAAACAACTCATTACTCTGTTTCGTGACGGGCACCTTCTTTTCGTGTATGAATAAGAAAATCGATATGCATGCTGTTCGAGAACGTTACAACTTTCTGTTAGATTCGCACAAATACGCCAATAGCCTCATCTATCCTGTGATTCCGAGAATCAAACCAGGTATTCCGGGTGTAAATCCGCAATGCAGTTTTGGGAATAGACACAATAATTCACGGCATGAATATTAAATTAAAGAGTCAAACCGCCGGGGAACATTACAGGAATGTATAAAGTCATTCTTTTTTCAGATTACCTCACCTACCGAGAATGTAACTGGCAGCAGTGTGTGTGTTGCTTCGAGTTCAAAGAAACAAGTTAGAGTTCATATTATTGCCAGGACCATTAATTTCATGTATAAGTGAGAGGATCTCGAGGCTAACCCTTCCAGAACGTTGCCAACTTCTTAATGAGTTGCACATGAATGCCCATAGCTTCACCTATCCTCAAGTCTAACAGCAATGCCTGGTATCGCAGGAGTACATCAAACCAGGAATACTAGGTGTACATCCGCTGTACAGCATTAGCAAGTGACACCTGAATTGTCGGCATGAGTATTAAAGATTGGAGTCAAATCGTTGGACAACATTACCAATTGTTAAAAAGTCATACTTTTTACTGAATAGGTAATCTTCCGAGAACGTATCCCGCTGTACCGAGAGTACAACTTCATGTTCAGAGAAGCATATTGGTATACATTCTCATAATGAGCACCATAATTTCATGTATTAATAACAAGAACGATGGTCAAACCGATCCAGAATGATACCCCGTTCTTAGAGAGTTACAAAGCTAAATCATAAGCACCACCTACCCTATTATTCCGCGGAACTAACCAGGCATTCCAGGAGTAAATGCGCAGAACAGTATTGGAAATAGACACCTTACACCACGGGTTGAATATTAAAATACAGTCTCACCCCGTTTGAAATCGCTACTAATTGCTATAAAGTCAGACGATTTACAGGATGCCTTACCGTCCGAGAAGCCAATCCACCCTATCGACCAACGTGTTCAGGGAAACGTATTAGAACCATTCTAGTGACGGGGACCATAATTTTAGTATGAATACAGAGATCGGGGGTCAAACCGTTCGTGAACGTTATCACCTTTTTTGATGGTCGCACAACTGAGCCGATAGCTGTAGCTGTCTTGTGATTCTGAGAGGCAAATCAGGTATTCCAGGAATAAATTCGCTGAGCAGTATTGGCAATGAGCACCTCCACCCACTGGATGAATATTGAAGTACAGCATCACACCGCTGGGGAACTTTGCAAATAGATATAACATCATACACCTTACCAGAAACCATTCCTTCCTAGAACCGAACCCGCTGTAGCGAATGTCATGCTTAGTGCTCACGGAAGCAGATTAGGAGACATTTGAGCAGGTGGACAGCATATTTTCATGTATGAATTAGAAGATCGAGTGTCATACCGTTCGACAACGTTATCAGATTCTCTGCGAGTCGCAAAGCTACGTCAGTAGCTTCACCTATCCTGTGATTCGGAAGGTCAGGCCAGGTAATTCGAGAGTAAATCCGCTGAAGGGTATTGGCAATAGATATCATAATCCTCGGAGTGAGTATTAAAATAGAGCGTCACACCGTGTAGGAACATTACCTATTCGCGCACTGTCGAACTTCTTACAGAATGCCTTATCCTCCAAACAACTGACCAGCTGTATCGGGAGCATAACTCCGCGATCCGAGGTTCGAAATAGTATACGCTGTAGTGACGAGCACCTTAATTTGATGCATGAATTAGAAGGTCGCGTGTCAAACCGTTCGAGAACGTTATCACCCCCTTTGAGAGTCGTACGGCTACATCTATTGTTTCACCTATCCTGTGCTTCCAGGAGTCAAATAAGGTAATACGGCAGTATGTCTGCTTAAATTCACTGTCAACTGACACCTTAACTCATGGTATGAATATTGAAGTAGAGAGTCGAACCGTCATATAATATTACCAACTTCTACAAAGTCATTTTTTAACCGAATACTTTACTTTTCGAGAACATAACACCTTGTAGCGAATGTCTTTCTTAGTACTCGTGGAACCAAATTTATAGACATTGTAGCATTCGGCCACATTATTTTCATGTATGAATGGAAAGATCGACAGTCAAACTGTCCTAAAACGATCCCACTTTCTTTTGATGCCGAACTGCTAAGCCAACTGCTGCTCCTATCCTGTAATTCCGAGGGACAGACGAGGTATTCCTGGAGTCAATACGCGGTACACTATTTTCAATGGTCTGCTTAATTCACGGTTTGAATAATAATGTAGATCACCAAACCGTTCGACAACGTTATCAGTTAGAATATCGACAATCGTCTTACCAAAGACCTTACCCTCCGAGAAACGTGCACATTCAACCGGGAGTATAACTTCGTGTTTAGAGAATCCAATTAGTTTACATTATAGTCATGGCATACTAATTTCTTGTTTAAATAAGGCGATGGAATGTAAAACAATCCGAGATCGTCACCACCTTCTATGATGCTCAAACAGCTATGTCAATAGCTGCACGTGTCCTGCGAGAGCTCCCCCCCTATCTTGTGATTCCGGGAGACAAACCAGGTATCCCTGGAGTAAATCCGCTGATCAGTTTTGGCAATAGACACCATAATTCACGCATTGATCATTAAAGTGGTGAGTCGATCCGTTTAAGAGCGTTACCAATTGGTATAAAGTCAATCGTTTGACGCAAGGCCTTACTTTCCGAAAATCTCACCCGCTGGATCGAGAGTAAAACATCGTGTTCACAGAAAGAAGTTATTATTCACTTTAGTGACGGACACCTTAGATTGGTTTATGATTTAGAAGATCGGCGGTCAAACCGTTCGGGATCGTGACCACCCTCTCCGAGAGTCCAACAGCTATGTCAATAGCTTCCCCTATCCTTTGATTCCGAGAGACAAACCAGGTGTACTTGGAGTAAATCCGCTGAAATGTATTGGCAAGAGTCACATTTATTCACGGTTTGAACATTAAAAAAGAGCGATAAACCGTTTGAGAACGTAACCAATGGCAATAAAGTCAAATGTCTTACCGAAGGCCGAACGTTCTGCGATCTTCATCCGCTTCATCAAGAGCGTAATTTCAAGTTGTGATTATCAAATTAGTAAACATTTTAGAGACAGGGACCTTAATTTCATTATGAGTACGAAGATCGAGGCTCATACCGTTCGTGAAAGTTGGCACCCTCTCTGAGAATTGAGCGGCTAACTCAATAGCTTCACGAATCCTGTAACTCCGACAGTCAAACGAAACATTCGGGTTGTAAATGCGCTGGACCATAATGGCATAGATACCTTAACTGTAGGTGTGAATAATAAAATATAGCGTCGTTTGAGAAAATTACCGATTGCCATAATTTCAAACGTTTTACAGAAGACCTAACCTTCCGCAATCCTGAGCGACTTCAGCGAGCATATAAGTTCGTGTTCAGACAACGAAATTAGTATTCATTTCATTAACGGGCACCTTAACGTCATGTATGTGTCAGAAGATCGAGGGTCCAACCATTCGAGAACGTTACCACCTTCTCTGTGATTCGATCGGCTAAGGCAATAGCTCCACATAACCTGTTATTCCGAAAGTCAATCCAGGTATCCCGGGAGTCGATCCGTTGAACAGTATTATCAATAGATACCATAATTCACGGTTTGAATATTAATGCAGACCGCCCACCCGTTTCAGCGCATTGGCAATTGATGTAAAGTCAAACACTTTACTGATGGCCTTACATTTGGCGAAGCTATCGCGCCGTATCGAGAGTATAACTTCGTGTTTAGGGAAACACATCAGAATATATTATAGTAAAGCCACCTCAAATTCATGTATGAATTAAAGTATCGAGGGTCAAACCGTTCGAGACCATTACCATCTTCTTTGAGTGTAGGACCGTTAAGTCAATTGCATCACCAATCCTGTGATTGTGAGAGTCAAGGAAGGTATTCCTGGAGCAAATCCGCTGCGCAGTATTGCACTAGATACCCTCTTTCGCAGTATGAATAACAATGTAGAGATTCATGCCATGGAAGAACTCATTAAAGACCTTAGCTTACGAGAAGCTGATGCGCTGTATCGAGGGTACGTCCTCGTGTTCAGAGAAGCAAATTGCTATACATCTTACTGTCGGGCACCTATATTTCCAGTATGAAATAGGAGATCAAGTGTCAGACTTTAAGAGCACAATATCATCTTCTTTGGGAGTGGAATGGCTAAGTCCATAGCTTCACGTATCTTGTGATACCGAGAATCACACCGTGTATAACGGTAGTAAATTCGCTGAAAACTATTGGCATTAGTCACCGTATTTCGCGGTGTAAATATTAAAGCACAGAGCCCACCTGCTTGAGAACGTTACCAATTGGAATAAAGTCAAATGGTCTACTGTATTCCTTACCCTCCGAATCCCATCGCAATATATCGAGAGTATAACGTGGATTTCAGAGAAAGAAATTAGTATACACTTTAGTGACTGGCACCTTATCTTCTTGTATGAATATGAAGATAGATGTGTCTAACCGTTCGAGAACGTTACCATCATCTGTGACAGAAGAACGGCAAATTCAATAGCTTAACCTATCCTGTGGTTCGGAGAGTCAGCCCGGGAAAACCGAGAGTAAGCACGCTGGTGAGCTTTAGCAATAGTCACCTCAATTCACGGATTGAATAATAAAGCATGCCGTCATGCAGTTGTTGAACATTACATATAGGAGTATGGTCGAACTTCTGCCAGAATGCCTAACCATCCGTAAAGCTAATCCGCTATACCGGGAGTATGACACCCTGTTCAGAGGTACGAACACGTATTCATTTTAGTGATGAACACCATAAATTCATGCACGAATTAGAAGATTCAGTTTGAAACGGTTCGAGAACGTTACCTCCTTTCTTGAGGTCGCACAAGCAAGTCACTTGCGTCACCCATCCTGTGATACCGAGAGTCAAACCAGCTGTGCCGGGTGTATATCCGCTGAAATGGATTGGCAATAGTTACCACAATTCCAGGTGTGAATATCAAAGTACTGAGTCAAACCGTTGACGGACGGTACGTATCGGTATAGAGTCATACCTTTTACGGTCGTACATTCCGCGAAACTAACCCAGTGTATCGAGAGTATAACTTTGTATCCAAGGAAGAAAATTAGTAAAGATTTTAGTGGCGTGTTCCTTAACTACATGTATGAATTAGAAGGTCGATTGTCAAACCGTTAGAGAACATTACCTCCCTGCTTGAGGGTCGAACGGATAAATCAATAGCTCCACCTATCCTGTGATTGCGAATGCCAAGCGAGATATTCCGGGTGTAAATGCGTTGTACATTATTGGCGATAGATACCTTAACTAGCGTAGTGAATTTTAATACAGAGAGCCACACCGTGTGTGAACATTATAAATTGCAATAAAGTCAAAGACACAACCGACAGCCGTACCACTCGCGAACTTCACAAGGATCATTGAGAGTATAACTTCGGGTTCAAAGGATCAAGTTAGCATTCATTTCAGTGACGGGCACCTTATCTTCATTTATGAATTAGAATATCGATGGTCAAACTGTACAGGAACGTTAACACCGTCTTTGAGAGTCGAAGGAATAAGTCAGTAGCTCCACTTATCATGCGATTCCGAGAATCAAAGTAGGCACTCCTGGAGTAATTCCGCTGAAAATTGTTAGTAATAGACACCGTAACTCACGGTTTGCATCTTAAAGTAGGGCGTCAATTCGATTGAGAACGTAACGAATTGCTGCAAAGCCAAATGTTGTACCGAAGACCTTACCCTCTGAAAAACTAACCCGCTGTATCTAGAATATAGCATCGTGTTCAGAGGGACGAATTAGTATGTCTTTTAGTGACAAGGACCTTGATTAAATGCTTCAATTAGAAGATTGAGCGTCAAACGCTTCGGGAAGGTTAGCACCTTCATTCTAAGACGAACGGCTAAGCTAACAACTTCAACTATCAAGTGATTCTAAGAGTCATACCGGGTACTCCGGGAGTCCATCTTTTATACACTATTGGCAATGGACACTTTAGTTCACGGTTAGAATATTAAAGTACAAAGACAAATATTTGTAGAACGTTACATATTGGGATAATGTCAAAACATTTGCAGAAAACCTTGCCATCCGAGAACTTAACCCGATGTATGTAGACTATTACTTCCTACTACGAGATACAAATTGGTATACATTGCAGAAAAGAACACCTTAATACCGTGTATGAATGAGATGATCGCGGGTGAAAACGTTCGAGAAATCACGAATATAACACAATAGCTTCACCCACACGGTGTTTCCGAGAGTCAATCCGGGAAAACCGAGAGCAAATCCTCTGAAGGGTTTTTGCAATAGACACCTTAATTCGCGGTTTGAATATTAAAATACAGCGCTATATCGTCTGTGAACATTACCATGTTTTTAAAAGACAAACGTTTTACCGAAGGCCGTAGCTTCCGCGTACCTCACCCCGTTCATTCAGATTATAAATTCGTGTTCAGAGGATCAAATTAGTGTATATTTTAGTGACGGTGGCCTTAACTTCATTATAAACAAGAAGATCATGGGTCAAACCGATCGAGAATGTTACCACCTACTTCGTGAGCCGAACGGATAAGACAACAGCTTAATAATTACTTTGAGTCAGAGACCCATAACAGGTATTGTGGAATTAAATGCATTGTACAGTACAGGCAATAGACACCTTAATTCTCGGTATGAATACTAACGTAGAGCGTCAAACCGTTTGAGAATCCTACTAATTGGTATAATGTAATACTCTTCAACGGCTGCCTTACCTTCCGAGAATATAACCCGCAGTATCGTCGGTATGACTTTCTGTTCATAGAATCCAATTATTAATCATTTCAGTGACGGGCTAGTTAGAATAATCTATGAATTTGATGGTGGAGTGTCAAACCGTTCAAGAACGTTACCAGCTTCTTCAGGAATCAAACGGCTGCGTGAACGGCTTCTCCTATATTCGTGGGTCGGAGAGTCAAGCCAGGAATTCCCGGATTATGTCCGCTGAAAATTATTGGCAATAGACACCTAATTTGTATATTAAATTAGAGAGTCAACACGTTGGAGAACATAACAAATTTTTAGAAAGTCATACTATTTACCGAATACTTTCCATTCTTGTACCTAACGCGCTGTGTTCAGTATCATGCCTAGTGTCCATGGGAACCAATTAGTATGCTTTTTAGCAGACGCACAGGATTGTTTCATGTACGAATAGCAAAATCGTGAGTCAAACTGTTGCAGAAATATTCTACCTTCCGAGAAATCCCCAAATCTAAGTCAATTGTTCTCCTATGCTGTGATTACGATAGTCAGACAAGTTATTCTATGCGCAAGTGCGCTAAACAATATTGGCAATAGATACCGTAATTCGCGGCATAAATATTAAGGCTGGGAGTCAAACTGTCGGAGAGCATTACGAATTGGTATAAAGCCATTCCTCTTAACCAATACCATACAATCCGAGAATGCAGGCTGCCGAATCGACTGTCCTGCTTTCGGTTCACAGGTACGAATAAGTAGACACTTTCGCAGACTGCAACCTTAATTTCATGTATCAATAGGAGGATCTAGTGTCAAACCGTTCGAGAACGTTCCCCAACTGTGGGAGTCGCACTGTTAAGTCAACAGCTCGACATATCCTATGACGCCAAGAGTCAAACAAATTACAATACATTTTAGTGACGAGCACCTTAAATTCAGGAATGAATTAGAAGATTGTTGTGAAGTGTCAAGCCGTTTCAGAACGTTACCACCTTTCTCATGGTCGCACAAGTAAGTCAATGGCGTCACCTATCCTGTGATACCGAGAGTCAGACCAGCTGCGCCGGGAGTATATGAGCTGAAAAGTATGGCCAATTTGTACCGTAACTCCAGGTGTGAATATCAAAGTACTGAGTCAATCTGTTGACGGACGTTACGTATCGGTATAGAGTCAAACCTCTTACCGGCGATCGTGCATTCCGAGAAACTAACCCAGTGTATCGAGAGTGTAACTTTGTGTCCAAGGAAGCAATTTGGTAAAGATTTTAGTGGCTTGTTCCTTAACTTCATGTATGAATTAGAAGGTCGAGCGTGAAAACGATGGAGAACATTTCCACCTCCTTCATGAAATCACGAATAGAACACAATAGCTTCACCTATCGTGTGTTTCCGATAGTCAAACCAGACATTCCGGGAGAACGTCCGCTGAAGAATTCTGGCAACAGGCACTTTAATTCGCGGTTTGAATATTACAGTAGACGGTAAAACGGTTTGAGAGCATACCAATTGGTATAAGGTCAAACGATGTTCCGAAGGACTTAGCTTCCGCGAACCCTAGCTGCCGCATTCAGAGAATAAGTCCGTGTTCAGAGTAGAAAACTAGTATTCATTTCCGTCACGGTCACGTTACCTTCATGTACGAATTAGATTATCGGTGGTCAAACCTCTCGAGAACGTTAGCACCTTCTGTGAGAGACGCACGGCTAAGTCAATAGATTCACCTATCCTGTATTTCGGAGAGCCAAACCAGGAATTCCGGGAGTTTATACCCTGGACAGTATTGGTAATTGACTACTTAAATGACGGTTCGAATATTTATGTTGAGAGTATAACCGTTGCAGAACATTACCTATTCGAATAGAATCAAACTTTTTACAGAAGGCCTTAACTCCCGAGTAGTCTAACCCGCTGTAGGAAGTGTCCTGCTCAGTGTTCATGGAAGCCAATTAGTAACATTTACTCCGGGAATACATGATTTGCCTCTTTGAATATTGGATTACGGCAAGCTATGGACTTAGCCGTTCGTCTCACGAAGATGGTGGGAACGTTCTCGAAGGGTTTGATCCTCGATCTTATAAATAATACATGAAATTATGGCGCCCATAATTAAAATGTATACTAATGTGCTTCTCTGAACACAAATTTTTACTCTCCATACCGAGGATTGCATTCTCGGCAGGTACGGCTTTCGGTAAAATGTATAACTATATAGAAGTAGGTAACGCTCCAAAACGGTATGTCGGTCTGCTTTAATATTTACTCCGAGAATTAAGGAGTCTATTGCAAATACGGTACGGGTCACTTACACCTAGTGCGCCAATTTTGTCTCTCGGGATCCTAGTACACATGAAGCTATTAACTTAGCCATTCGAATCCGAAAGAATGTGATAACGTTCTAGAGTAGTTTGACTCTCGATTTTGCTATTCAGTCACGAAAATGAGGTCGCCGCCAGCTATAATGACTACTATTTTGTTTCCGTGAGCACAAGGCAAGACACTGGCTAGTTCGGTGTTCGTTCTAGGTCGATAAGTAATTCGATAAAAGGTTTATCTTCATACCAGTTGGTAACGTACTCGAACGGTTCGACGATCAACTTTAATATCCATACAATGAATTAGTGTGCCTATTGCCAATACTGGTCAACGAATTTTCTACCGGAATGCCTTGTTTTACTCTCGTAATCACGGGATAGGTGAAGCTACTGATTTAGACGTTCGACTCTCAATGACGGTGGCAACGTTCTCGAACGTTATGACCCCGATCTTTGTAATTCATACGGGAATCTATGGTGCCCGTCAGTATAATGAATACTAATTTACTTTGGCGAACACGATGTTATACTCTCGGTGCAGTGGCTTATATTCACCGCAAGTAAGGCTTTCGACAATAGGTTTGACTCTATACAAGTTGGTAACGGTCTCAAATATGTTACCGATCTACTGTAATATTCAAGTCCTAAAATAAGGTGTCTAATGCCAAGAATGCTTTGCAGATTTTCTCCCACAATACCTTGTTTGATTCGCAGTATCAAATTATAGATGAAGATATTGTCTTAGCCGTGCAACACTCAAAAGAGGTGGTAACGTTATCAAAGGGTATGACGATCGATCTTCCAATACATAAATGAAATTAAGTAACCCGTCACTCAAATGTATAATAAATTGCTTCTCTGATCACGACGACGTTCCCTCGACACAACGCGTTAGCTTCACGAAATTTAAGGCCTTCCTTAAATGGTTTGACTCTATTACTGTACGTAACGTTCTTGGACGGTTTGACTCTCCACGTCATTATTCATTCCGTGAATTGCGGTGTCTATTGCCAAAACGGTTCAACGTATTTACTCCCGCAATACATGGTTTGACTCTCGGAATAACAGGATAGGTGAATCTATTGGATTTGCTGTGCGACTCTCAGAAATGTTGGTAACGATGTGCACCTGTTCGACCATTGACCATCTATATCATTGATGAAATGAAGGTGCCCGCCCCTTAAATGTATACTATTGTTCTTCCCTGAAGACGAAGTTATACACTCGATGAAGCGGGTGAGGTTCGCGGAAGTCAAGGCCTAAGGCGTCTACTGCCAATACCATTTACTACCCGAATATCTGGTTTAACTTTCGGAATCACAGATTAGCAGAACCTATTGTCTTAGACGTTCGACTCTCGGCGAGCGTGGTAAAGCTCTGGAACGGTTTGATCCTCGATCTTCAATGTCATACCCGAAATTATGGTGCAGTCGCTGAAATGAATACTAGTTTCTTTCCCTGAACACGAACTCGATCTCTCGATGAAGCCGGTGAGATTCGCGGAAGTGAACGCCTTCTGTAATCATTTGACAATACACCAATTGGTAACGCTCTAAAACGGCTTGGCGCTCTACTTTAATATTCAAATCGTAAATTAAGGTGCTTACAGCCAAAGCTGTTCAGCGGAATCACCAGCTTTAGCTTCGGAATCGCAGGCTAGGTGAAGCTATTGACTTAGCAATTCGTCCTCCACAGACGGTTGCAAAGGTGTCGAAAGTTCTGAAACATGATCTTCCAATTCAGACACGAAATATAGGGTGCCGTCACTAAAATATATACCATTTTGCTTCCTTGAACGGGAAGTTATGCTCTCGGTACAGCGCTACAGGCTTTCGGTAGGGAAGGTCTTCCGTTAAGCGTTTGACATTATACCAATTTGTAGCATTCTCAAACGCATTTACGCTCCACATTAATATACGTACCATGGTGTGAGGTGACTACTGCCGAACTGTTCAGCGGATGTACGACCGGAGTACCTCACTTGACCCTTGGAATCTGGGAATAAGTGAAACTCTTGACTTAGCTGTTTGTCCTCAAAGAATGAAGTAACGTCCTCGAACGTTTTGACTCTCGGTCTTCTCATTCATACATGAAGTTAAGTTGCCCGTCTCTGAAATGAAGACTTATTCCTTTCTCTGAACTGGAAGTTATAATCTCGTTGAAGCCGACGATATTCGCGGATGTAAACGGCATCGGTAAACGATTGACTCTGTAGCAATTTGTAACGCTCTAAAGTGGTTTGATGCTCTACATTAGTATTCAAACCGTGAATTATGTTGTCTATTACGAATACTCTTCAGCGGTTTTACTCCCGGAATACCTGGCTTGTCTCTCGGAATGGCAGGATAGGTGAAGATATTGACTTAGCAGTTAGATCCTCGATCCTTTAATTCAGATACGAAGCTAAGGCGCCCGTCACTGAATTGAAGACTTATATCAGGAGTTGAAGTTATACTCTGAGCGAAGCAGCTCATGTTCGCGGAAGGTAGGGCCATCGGTAATACGTTAGTCTCTACAGCGTTCCGTAACGCACACAAATCGTTTGAAATTCATCTTTAATGTTCCAACCGGAATTAAGGTGTTTACTGCCAAAACTGTTTATCGGACGTACTCCCGTAATACCAGGCTTGAGTCTCGGAATCGCAGGATAGGTGAAGCTACTGACCTAGCCGTTCGACTCTCAGAGAGGGTGGTAATGTCCTCGATCGGTTTTAGCATCGATACTCTAATTCATACGTGAAATTAAAGTGCCGACACTAAAATGAATACTAATTTCTTTTTCTGAACGCGAAATTATACTCCAGATACATCGTGTGTCGGAGATTTAACGTGCGGTACATGCCACTAGGGCTTAAATCACACGGCCCCCATGGGCGCGGGATTGGGATACGCCCAATCAGCGTTGTGTGTGGCGCACATTACCACACACCTACCAATTAGCCCGTGGACCGCAAGTACCGCGGCGCCATGCTTGGGTCGGCCGGGACCTTTCTAAATCCCTACTGGCTCTGCAGGCCAGCGCCCGAGCAGATCTCCCGCCGCTCACCCGTGGCGGATCTAACCCGTCCGAAGACAGGGTCTCCTGACCCGCGATATGGGCTTACCACTGCTCCCTCGAGGCCAACCCAAGCAACCGGCGGAGGTCGACGAACCGATGCCCGCCCACCCCCAGGGCTCGAACCGGTTCCCGAGGTACCAGTTAATGCAGGGCCATACTGGTCATACCCCTCGTAAGGCCACCTTAATTCCTGAATGAGGTGCTTCCTCACTCTCGGCCTAGGTTGGGCCGGCTCGGGCACTGTGGGTTCGTCATACCCATACTGCTGTGGGACCCGAGGGCCCACCGCAGCCCCTGCGGGGTATACTCCACATAGAGCGGGTTATCTTCTGGGGCGGTAAAGCTTTCGGCAAAATGTTTGACATTGTAGAAATTGGTAACGTTCTCCAACGGTTTGACGCTCGATCCTCTTATTCATATCTGAAATTATGGAGCCCGCCACTACAATATAAACTAATTTGTAACTCTGATCGCGAAGGTACACTCTCGATGCAGCTGGTTAGTTTTTGGGAGGGTAAGGTCGTCGCTAAAACGTTTGACATTATACCAATTGGTAACACTCTCAAACAGTCGGACGCTTAATATATTTATATTTATAAATTATATAATTTATATATATTGAATATATATAATATTCAAACTGTGAAATAAGGTGTCTACTCCCAATTGTGTTTAGAGGACTTCCTTCTCGGTTTTTCTGGGTTGACTCTCGGAATCATAGTAAATGTGAAGTTATTCACTCGGCCATTCCACTCTCAAAGGGGGCGGTAATGTTCACGATCTGTCTGTGTTCCGATCTTCTAATGCATACACGAAAATAAAGTGCCCGTCACTAAAATGTCTACTAATTTGCTTCTCGGAACACGGAGTAATGCCCTCAATAATAGGGTCATGCTTCTCGGAAGGAATGGCCTACGGTAAAATTTAGACTGTATATGAATGGGTAAAGTTCTACAGTGGCTTGACCTCCTGCTATAATATTCGATCAGTGGTGGTACGGCAGATCAAGCAACACTACTGTATGGTCTCCGTTAATTTCTTAAGGTTTGATTTTGAACGGCAAGCAATTCTTTCTCATTTTTATATTTATATACAAATACTGCAATTTACTGTTAAGGTCATTACAATTTTTTTCGGAATTGTCTATTGTTAGTTGAGAAAATTTCATTTCTGAATACAAGTGTCTTTGGAAACAGGTGAGTGTACGCTTGTGACATTATATTGATTATCTAACTGTTATTGTGTATGATCGTCTGTATACGTACCAAAGCTGACGGAACAACACGACTGGAGTGCACTTGCAGTTGCGTTCGGTACATCGTAGCGACACAACTGTATGATTATCGTAAATTTCTCCAACCTCGATATTGCATCGTATGCATTCTTTCCCATTTTTCCATTTATTTGTACAAACTGTAATGTAGTGTTATGATATTTTCGATATTTCTAGCAATATTCAATTTGCATTTCAGAAAATTGTATTTCTTAGTAAAAGTGCCTTTCGGAATTAGTTGCGAGAACGCTTATGACAATATTGTGTTAAATTCTTTGTTATCTTATATGATTGTCTGAATCCGTATCTATGCTTCCTGAGTGTCAGGAATAGAGTAGTCTTGCAGTTTCATTGGGCAAATCGGTGCGACACTACTGCATGATTTTCGATAATTTATCTATCATTGATACTGTACCGTATGCATTGTTTCCCAATCTACCATTAATTTATACATGCTGCAACTTACTGTTGTGATATTTTCAATTTGTTTCAAAATTTGCCACTTATATCTAAAAGAATTTGTTTACGAGTAAAAGTGTCATTGGGACTTGTTGAGTCTACGTTAGTGACAGTATTTCGTTAAATATAATGTTATTTCATATGATTGCCTGTGTACGTCGCTACGCTGTTTGTGCGACACGACTAGCGAGGACTTGTAGTCGCGTACGGCAGATCGAAGCGACACAACTGGATGGTCGTCGTTAAATCCATTAAAAACAATGTTGCACCATATTCAGTCCTTCGCAATTCTCTGTTTATTTAGAAATAAACTCTTTAGAAAAATAAACTTTATTTAGAAAAATTACTCTTACAATATCCTTCATTTCCTCCGATGTTTCCAATTCTTACTTAAAATATTGCATTTCTAATTAAAGGTATCTTTCGAATTAGTTAAGTGTACGATTGTGATAATATTATGCTATACTTACTGTTAATTCATACGGTTGCCTGTATGCGCACCGATGCTTCCGGAAAGACACGGCTGTAGTGGCTTTGCAGTTGCGTACGGCAGAACGGAGCGACACTACTGGATGGTCTTCGATAATGTTTCTAACCTTGACAGTATGAACTTTTTCCCTGTTTTTCATTTATTTGTACACACTGTAGGTTACTGCTGTGATATTTTCACTTCTCCTAAAAAATACAATTTCTGAAATAAGAAATTGGTGGGTTTGAATAATGTCGGAAATAACATAACCGTAGATCACAGAATGTAGTAATAAATAGTGAATATCGAAAGAATGCATTTAGCACAATATCAAGGTCAAAGGAATTATCAAAGCCCATACAGCACTGTCGCTCCAATATTCCGAACGCAACTGCAAGGGAACTCCACCCGTGTTGCTCCAGAAGCGTAGGTACGTACACGCACAATCGTTTAAAATAACAACAAATATAGCAAACTGATGACATAAACGTACACTCAACTGATTCCGAAGACACTTTTCGTAAAATGTACAATGATTGATATTAAAAATTGGGAATTTAAAGAATTAAAACAGTAAATTACAGTACATATAAATAAATGGAAGATTGCGAAGGAATGCATACGGTAGTATATCAAGGATAGAGAAATGAACGTAGGCCATACAGCATTTGTCGCTCCGACCTAGCGAACGCAACAACAAGACGAATCCAATGCTGCCCCTCCGGCAGCGTAGGTACATAAGGAGACAATCATATATAATAACTAACAATTCAACAACATATAGTTATAAGCGTACAGTCATTAAATTCCAAAGGCACCATTCATGAAATATACTATGATTGATATTAGAAATTGGGAATTTTGAAGATATCGAAAGAATCGATACAGTAAATTTCTGAATGTACTAATAAGTTGAAAATATTGAAAGAATGCAAGTGGTACGACATCAAGGTTAAAAAAATGAACATAGGCCACAGAGGAGAGTCGCTCCGATCTAGTTAACGCAACTACAAGATAAGCCCAGCCGTGTTGTCCCGGAAGCGTAGTTACGTCTACAGACAATCGTATAAATTAACACTAAGTTTAAGCGAATAATGTCATAAACGTACAATCAACAAATTCCAAATACACTTTTACTATGGAATATAATTTTGAAAACAAGAAATTAATAATTTTGGAAAATCGAAGATACCATATCAGTAAATTACAGTATGTGGAAATAAATAGAAAACTCCTAATGAATTCTTAGGTTACAATATTAGTAAATCAAGAAACTAACAATGTTCATAGGGTATTGTCACTCCGCTCTACCGAACGCAACTGCAAGACCGCGCCAGTCGCGCCGCTCCGGAAGGGCTGGCACGTATACAGACAATCATATGAACTAATAATCAGTTTATCAAAATATTGTCGTATGCGTACGCCCAACTAATTCGAAACACAGTTTTCGTAAGAAATAAAAATTTTTTTAATTAAAAATTGAAAATTTTGACAGAAATCGAAAATATCATAAGAGTAAATTACAGCTTGCATAAATAGGTAGGACAATGGGGAAAATGCATACGGTACAAAAGCAAGGCAAAAGAAAATAACATAGGACATGCAGTAGTGTCGCTCCGAAATACCGTACGTAACTGCAAGTACATTCCGATCGTGTCGATCATGTGCGCTGCTATGCATACGGTCAAGTACCGTATCCCGACAATCCGATGTAACGTGACCAACTACTATCCCACTCCAGTCGTGTCGCTCCGGGAGAGTAGGTACATATAGAAACATTCACACAATGTAGCAACAAATTATACAAGGTATGGTCATAAACGTACACTCACGTAAATCCAACGGCGCTCTTTAAAACGAAAAATACAATTTTTGAAATTAGTAAATAAAAATTGAGACAAAATCGATGAAATGACAGCAATATATTCCAGATCGAAGAAATAAATAGCAAAGATGGGAGGAACTGCATATGGCACAAGTTCAAGATTAAGGAATTAACTGAAACCATACAGTAATACCTCTTCGAGCTGCCGTGTACAGACCTCTGCCGTAGTCTTGCACCGGATGGGTTGGTACGAATACAGACAATACTGTAAAATAACAAAAAGCTTGACAAAATACTGTAACAAACGTAAGCTGAACCAATTCGAAAGGTACCTTTACAAGGAAATACAATTTTTCAAAATAAAAAGTGAGAATTTTGAAATTTATCGAAAATATCATAATATTAAATTAGAGTATGTATAAATAGATTGAAAACTGGGAAAAAATGCTTACGGTTCAATATCAAGGCAATAGAAATTTGCGACTACCATTGAGTAGTGTCGTTCCCGTCTACGGAACGCATCTACAAGACGACTCCAGTCGTGTCGTGCCGGCAGCCAAGGTACATATAGAGATAATCATATAAAATAACAAGGAATATATCAAAATATTGTCACAAACGTAAGGACAATTATTTCCCAAGGCACTTTTCATGTAGGATACAATTTCTGAAATTGAATATTTGATATCTTGAAAAAATCTAAAATATCGTAACAGTAAATTAGAGTATGTACACATCAACAGAAAACAGAGAAGGAATGCAAACGGTACAATATCAAGGTCAGAGAAATTAACAAGGACCTAACGGCACTGTCGCTCCGATCTAGCGAACACAACTATAAAACCAATACAGCCATGTCGCACCTAACACGTAGGTACGCATATGGACAATCATATAATGCATAAACAACATTCACAGAAAATTGTCTTATATGTACACTCAACTATTTCCAAGTACACGTTTACTAAGAATTAGAAATCCCTAAATTAAAATTTATAATTATGCCAAATCGAACATAACATAACAGTGAATTACAGCATACGAAATTCAATACATGACTACGAAAGAATTAATACTGTGCAATGTTAAGGTTAAAAATATATACAAAGGCCATACAGCAGTTACGCACGAATCTAATGAACGCTAATACAAGACCACAGGAGCCGTGCTGTTCTGGAATAGCAGATACGAATAGAGACAATCCTTTAAAATACCCAAGAACTTAATAAAATATTGTCATAAACGTACGCACAAATAATTCCAAAGATACTTTTGTTAAGAAATACAATTTTTCTCAACCAGAAACAGAAAATTTTGAAAAAAAATTGAGAATATCAAGACAGTAAGTTACAGTATGTAGAAATAAATTTTTAAATCTGCGAATGAATTTAAACGATACAATATTGGGTTTAATGAAATTAACAAAGACCATATAGGAGCGTCGCTCCGATCATGTGAACGCAACTACAAAATAATTCCAGCCGTGTCGTACGGGAAGCCTATTTGCGTATGGAGACAATCCTATAAATTATCAATCAATTTACCGAAATATTGTCATAAACAATCATTCTACTAATTCGATGGCACTTGTCCTCAAAAATGCAATTATTGAAACAAGAAGTTTGAAGTTTTGAAAAAATATGGGAAATATCATTACTGTAAATTACAGTATATACAAGAAAATGGAAAACTGGGGAAAATGACAACGGCACATAATCAAGTTTATTGAAATAAACGAGGGTCTTCCAGTATGCCCCGGCGATCTGCTTTTCGCAACTGCAAGACCACTCCAGTCTTGTCGCACAGGATGCGTAGTTACGTCTACAGACAACCGTATAAAATAACAATATGTATAACAAAATATTGGCATAAACGTACACACAACTATTTCTAGATAGAATTTTACAACGAAATCCAATTTTTGAAATTATCAATTGGAATTTTGGAAGAAATCGCGAATATCAAAAGAGTAAAGAACGATATGCAGAATTAAACAGAAAAGCGAACGAAATGCATACGTTTCGATTCCATGATTAACGAAATTAACGAAGGCCAGCCAGTAATGTCCCTCCGATCTGCCGAACACAACGGCAAGTCCAATTTTGTCTTGTCGCACCGGATGCGTAAGTACGCATAGAGGCAATCATATAAAACACCAATAAGTTTAGCAAAATATTGTAATAAACGTACACTCACATAATTCTCAAGACACATTTACTGTGAAAAACAGTTTTTGATATTCACAATTGGATATTTGGAAGAAAATCGGAAATACCGTACGTGTAAATTGGAGTATGTAGAAATAAATAGAAAACTGCGAAAGGTGCATACGGTACAATATCAAGGTTGAAGAAGTTAACGTAGATCATACCCTAGTTTCGCCCCGATCTACCGAACGCAAATACAGGATCATTACTGCCGTGTCGCTCCGACAGCGTAGTTACTTATACACACAATCATATGAAATAACAATTTTTTTAACAAGATAATGTCATAAACGTACACTCAACTTATTTCATATGCACTTTTACTAAGAAATACAATTCCTAACATAAAAAATGAAAATTTCGAACATGAACGAAAATATAACAACAGTGAATTGCAGTATCTATAAATAAATAGAAAACTGTGACAGAATGCATATGGTACAAAATCATGAATAAGGAATTGACTGAAACCATACAGTATTGCCGCTTCGAGCTGCAGTGTACAACTACAAGACCACGATATAACTTCATTTCTTTTTTTTTCGTGATACCATGAGTACAAGCAGGTAATCCGGGCGTAAATCCGCTGAACAGTATTGGCAATCGACACATTAATTCGCGGGTTGAATATTAATGTAGTGCGTCCAACCGTTTTATATCGTCACCAATTACCATAAAGTCAAACGTTTTACCGGAGGCCTCACCATCCGCGAACTTCACCCGCTGCATCAAGAGTATTGCTTCGTGACCAGAGAAGCACATTAGTATACATAATATAGACGGGCACCTTTGTTCCGTGCATGAATTAGAAGCTCTCGGGTCAAACCGTTGAGACCTTTGCCACGTTCGCTGAGAGCGGAATGGCTAAGACAACAGCATCTGCTATTCTGTGACCCCGAAAGTAAAACCAGGTATTCCGGGAGCACATTCGCTGGACAATATTGGCAATAGACAGCTTATTTCACGGTACGAATGTGAAGGTAGATCGTCCAACCGTTATAGAGCTTTATCTTTTAATTTAGAGTCAAACTTTTTACCGAGGGCCATACCTTCCCCGAAGCCCAAACCGCTGTAGCAAGTGTCTTGCTCTGTGTTCAATGCAGCATATTAGTAACATTTACTCCGGGAATACATGGTTTGACTCTTAGGATATTAGAATACGTCAAGTTACGGACCTTGCCGTTCGTCTCTAAAAGAAAGTGGTTACCTTCTCGAACGGTTTGACCCTCGATCTAATAAGTAATACATGAAATTATGGTGCCTGTCACTAAAATTCATACTAACTTGCTTGTCTGAAAACGAAGCCACACCCCCTGTATAACTGGCTAGCTTCTAGGATGGTAAGGCCTTCGGTAAAATGTTTGAATCTTTACGAATAGGTAAAGCTCTACAACCGTTCGATGATCAGCATTATTATTCATACCGTGAAATAAGCTGTCTATTGCCAATACTCTTCAGCCAAATTACGCCTGGAATACCTGGTTTGACTCTCGGAATCACAGGATAGGTGAAGCTACTGACTTTTTCTTTCCGACTCTCAAAGAGGGCGTTAACAGCCTCAAACGGTTTGAAAATCGATCTTTTCATCAATACTCAAATTTAGGTCCACATCACTAAGAAGTTTACTAGTCTATTCCTCTGAAAACGGGGCTATACTCGCGATATGACGGATTAGCATCACGGAATGTATGGCATTCGGTAAAACGAATGACTTTATGGGCACTGGTAATGTTCTCCAACGGGTTGACTCATCTCTTTGATATTCATGCCGTGAATTAATGTGTCAATTGCCAATACTACTGAACGTATTTACTCCAGGAATACCTGGCATTATTCGCGGAAACACAGGATATGCGAAGCTACTGTCTAAGTTATATTTAATAATATCTAATATTTTCGAAAGCTTTGGCACTCGATTGTGTAATTCGTACATGGAGTCAATCCGCCGGATTTTTAACCAATACGTTACCTTCCCTGAATCTATCCCGCTGCAGCGAGTGTCTATCTTAGTTTTCGCGGAATCAATTGAGTAGATGTTTTAGCAGACGGACACCTTATTTTCATGTATGGACAGAATAAACGACAGTCAAACCGTTCGAGAACGATCCCACCTTCTTTGTGAGTGGAAATGCTAAGTCAATGACTTCACCCATCCCGTGATTCCTAGAGTCAAACCACGAATTCCTGTAGTAAATTCGTTGAAAATTATATGCAACACACACCTCAGTTCGCGGTTTGAGTATTTAAGTACAGCGTCAAAAGCGTTTGAGAGCATTGACAATTGGTATAAAATCAAACATTTTACCAAAGAGTTTACTCGCCGAAAAGCGAACCGGCTGTTTCGAGACTATTACTTCGTGTACTTGGAATGAAATTAGTGTCCATTTCGGAGGAGGGCACCTTAACTTCATATATGTATTAGAAACTCGAGGGTCATTCCGCTCGAGAAAGGAACCTGCTGAATAAATGGCTTCACCTATCCTGTGATTCCGATAGTCAAATAAGGTATTCCGGGAGCAAGTGCCCTGAACACTTATGGCAATACACATTTTAATTCACGGTTCGAGTATTAAAGTATAGCTTCATATCGTTTGAGAGCGTTACCAATTCGTATAAAGTCAAACGTTCTACCGATGGCCTTACATTCCGAAAACCTCAGCGGCTTCATCGAGAGTATAAGTTCGAGTTCACAGAAAGAAACTTCTATTCAGATCAGTGACGGGTACCTTAACGTCATGTATGAATTAGAGAATCGAGTTCTACACCGCTCGATAACGTTGCCATCTTCTGTGAGAGACAAACGGCTATGTCAATAGCTTAACCTATCCCGCGATTAAGAGAGACGATCCGGGTATTCCGGCAGTTATTCCGCTGAACAGTGTTGAAAATAGACACCACTTTTCATGCTTTGTATATTAAAATAGAGCGTCTCCCCGTGTGAGAACCATACCAATTCCTATGGAGTCAATCGTATTACCGAAGACCTTATACTCCGAGAAACAGATCCATTGTATCTAGAGTATAACTTTGCGTTTATAGGATCACATTAGTATACCTTATAGTGTTGACAACTTAACTTCATGCATGAATTAGAAGGTCGTGTTTAAAACAGTTCGAGACCGTTACCATCTTCTATGATATTCGACGTACTAAGTCAATAGCTTCATATATCTTGTGCTTCCGAGAGTCATACTCGGTATTCCTGGCTTAAATCCGCAGAATAGCCTTGACTATAGACGCCTCAAATTACGATTGGAGTACTAAAGAGGGCCTTCGAACCGTTGTAGATCTTTACCAATTGACATGGAGTCAACTTATTTATGGAAGGCCTTATCTTCCGTGAACCTATCCCGCTGCATCGAGCGTATAACTTCGTGTCCAGAGAAACAAACTAGTATATATTTCAGGGACGTCCACCTTAATTTCAGGTATGATTTCGATGATCGAACGTCAAACCGTCCGAGATGGAAACTACCTTCTTCTAAGTCGAACAGCTAAGTCAATAGCATCACCTATACAGTTATTCCGATAGTCAAACCAGGTATTTCAGAAATCAGTCCGCTGTACACTATTGGCAATGGACATCTTTATTCTCAGTATGATTATCGAGTAGAGAGTCAATGTTTCTGAGAGCGTTACCCATATGCATAAACCCAATCGTTTTACGGAAGACCTTACCCACCGATAAATTAACCCGCTGTATCGAGAGTGTAACATCGTGTTCAGTGGGACGGGTTAGTATACGTTTTAGCGACAAGACCATTAATTTCAAGTACGAATTAGAAGATCGAGGATTAAACTGTACGATGCCGTTACAACCTTCTATGAGAATCGATCGGCTAAGTCAATAGCCTCACCTTTCCTGTGATTCCGAGAGACGAACCAGGTATTCCGGGAATGAATCCGGTGTACAATTTTGCAATATACACCATAATGCTCGATATGAATATTAAAGTAATGACTCAACCCGTCGGAGAAATTTACATATTCGTATAAAATCATTCGTCATACCGAATACATTACCATAATAGAACCTAACCCGCTGTTGCGTGTGTCCAATTCATCGTTCATGGCAACAAATAAGTAGAAACTTTTGCTCTCGTGCAGCATATTTTCATGTATTAATGTGGAAACCGAGAATCAAACCGCTAGAGGACGATTCCAGAGTCTAGCGGCTGAGTCAATAGCTTCACCTATATTTGTGATTCCGATAGTCAAGCCTGGTACTCCAGGAGTAAATCCGCTGAACAGAATTGGCAATAGACACCTTAATACACGGTTTTCATATTAAAGGAGAGCATCATACCATTTGAGAACGTTACCAATTCCTACAAAGTCAAACGTTTTACCGCAGGCCGTACCGTCCGCGAAGCTCACCCGTTTCCTCGAGAGAATAACTTCGTGTTCAGAGTATGAAATGACTAAACGTTGTAGTGACGTGGCCCTTAATTTCAATGCGAACATGAAGATCCAGTATCAAGCCATTTGGGAAAATTACCGCCTTCGCTGAGATTCGAACTGCTGAGTCAATAGCTTCGCCGATCCTGCGATTCTAAGAGTCAAACCAGGTATTCCGGGATTAAATGCACTGTACAGTATTGGCAATATATACCTTAATTCACGGTTTGAATATTAAAATAGGGCGTCACACCGTGTGATAACGTTACTAATTGCTATAAAATCAAACATTTGACCGAATGCTTTACCGTCTCAGAAGCTAACCGTCCGTATCGAGAGTACAGCTGCGGGTTTAGGGAAACACATTAGCAAATATCTTAGTGACGGGGGCATCAGTTTCATTATGAATAAGAAGATCGAGTTTCCAACCGTGCGAATAAGTTAGCACTTGCTATGAGACACGAATGGCTAAGTCAATTTCGTCACATGTCATGTGATTCCAAAGGTCAAACAATGTATTCCCGGAGAATGTCCGCTGAATAGTTCTGACAATGGACACCATAATTCACGGTCTGAATATTAAAGAAGAGCGTTAAACCGTTTGAGAGCCTTTCGAATTGGTATAAAGTCAAACGTTTTACCGAAGACCTTACCCTCCGAAAAAATTACCTGCTGTACCGAGAGTGTATCGTCGTATGCAGGGAATGAAATTAGCATTCATTTCAGAGACGGGCACCGTAACTTCATGTATGAATTAGAAAATTGAGTGTCAAACCATTCGGGAACGCTACCACCTTCTGTGAGAGACGAACGGCTATGTCAATCGCTACCTCCAACCTGTCTTTCCGAGAGATAACCCAGGTATTCCGGGATTAAATTCGCTCAACAATTTTGCAATACACACCTTCATTCACGGTTTGAATATTACAGTAGGGCGTTAAACCGACGATGAAAATTACCAATTGGCATAAAGTGAGTCTTTTTCCGAATACCTTGCGTTCCGAGAGCCTAACCTGCTGGTGGGAATATTTTGGTTAGTGTTCACAGCAACAAATTAATAGACATTTTATCAGTCGGGCACCTTATTTTCATCCTTCAATAGCAAAATCGAGAGTCAACCATTCGGGAGCATTACCACCTTCTTTGAGTGCCGGAAAAGTTAAGTCAATTGATTCACCTATGCTGTGATTCCTGGAGTGAAACCAGGTTATTCCGTGCGTAATTCCGCTGAACAGTACGGCAAGAGACAGCATAATTCACGGTATGATTATTAATGTGGAGAGAAATGCCATTCGAGGACGATACCAATTGACATATCGACATACACTTTATCACACACATTACCATCCGAGAACATAAACCGCTGTATCGCGGTTATAACTTCGTCTTCAGAGCAACAAATTAGTATACACTTTAGTGACGGGCACCTTAATTTGATGTATAAATTAGAGGATCGAATGTCAAACCGTTCTTCGTTCGATAGGCGAAGCAATTGACTTAGCCGTTCGTTTCTCTCAAAGGGTTGAAATGTTCTCGATCGTTTCGACCGTCGATCTTCTATGTCATACATGAAACCATGTGCTCGTCTCTAAAACGTATACTAATTTGTGCTACTGATCACAATAATGTACTCTCGATACTGCGGGTTAGATTTCGAAGGGAATGGTCTTCGGAAACACGTTTCGCTTTATATGCGTTGGTAACTTTCACAAACGGCTTGACGCTCAACGTTAATATTGAAACCGTGAAATAATGTGTTCATAGCCAATACTGCTCAGCGGATTAACTCATGGAATACCTGATTTGGCACTCGGAATTACAGGATAGGTGAAGCTGTTCTCTTAGAAGTTCGACTCATAAAGAAGGTGGTAACGTTCTCGATAGGATATACTCATGATTTTTCTATTCATATATCTAAGTAAGGTGCACGACATTAAAATGTATACTAATATGTTTTTCCGGACACTAATGTATACACTCGATACAGCAGGCTTTGTTCGCAGAAGATATGTTATTCGGAAAAAGAAAGACTTTGTACCAGTTGGTAATGTTCTCCGAGGGTTTGGCCCTCTACTTTAATATACACACCGCGGATTGATGTGTCTATTGGCAATAGTTTTGAGCGGACTTACTCCCGGAATACCTGGTTTGATTCTCGGATTCACAATATAGGTGAAGCTATTGACTCCGCCATTCTATTCTCAAGAAGGTGGGTACGTTCTCGAGCGGTGTGATACTCGACCTTCTATAACCTGCATGAAATTAAGCTGCCCGACACTAGGAGGTACACTGATTTGTTTCTCCGAACAGGTAGTTATACTCTCGATACAGCGGGTTAGCTTCCCGGAAGGTATGGCCTTCTGTGAAAAGTTTGACCTCATTCCAATACGTAACGTTCTACAATGGTTTGTCTCTCAGCTTTGTTATTCATACCATGAATTAAGGTGACTATTGTCCATACTGCAAATCCCTTTTACTTCCGGAATGCCTGGTTTGTCTCTTGGAATCACCTGGTAGATTGAAGCTATTGATCTAGCTGTTTGACCCACAGAGGGAGTGGTGCGGTTTTTGAACGGATTGACACTCCATCTTCTGTTTCATACATGAAATTAATGCACCTGTTACAGATATAAGTACTAATTTCTTTCTCTGAACACGATGTTATACTATCGATACAGCGTGTTCCATTTTCGGGGTGTAAGGTCTTCGGTAAGACGTTTGACTTTATACCAATTGGCAATACTGTCAACTGGTTTGACGCTGGACTTTACAATTCAAAGTGTGAATTAAGGTGTCTATTGGCAATACTGTTCTGCGGATTTATACTTCGGAATACCTGGCTTTACTCCGGGAATCACGGGATAGGTGAAGCTATTGACATAGCAATACGCCTCTCAAAGATGGTAGTAACATTTTCGAAGCGTTTGATACTCGATCTTCTGATTCATATATCAAAATAGGGTATGCCTCTGCTACAATGTCTACTAATTTGTTTCCGTGAGTACTGATCATGACACTCGCTACAGCGAGTTAGGTTCGTGGACGGCAAGGTATGCGATGAAAAGTTTGACTATATACCATTTGGTAATGCTCCAGAACGGCTTGACTCGATACTTAAGTATTCATACCGTGACTTAGGGTGCCTATTGCAAATGCTGTGCAGCGGACTTTCTCCTGGAATTGCAGGCTTGACTCTCGGAATCACGACTATATGTGAAGCTGTTGACTTAACCGGTCGTCTCTCACAGAAGGTGGTAACGTGCGTCATTAGGTTGACACTCGATCTTCTATTACATACATGAAATTATGGCGCTCGTCACAGAAAGGATGACTAATTTCTTTCCCTGAAAATAAGTTATTCTCTCGAAACAGTAGGTTAGCTACTCCAAAGGTAAGGCTTTCTGAAAAACGTTTGACTTTATAGCAATTGGTAACGTTCTCAAACGGTTTGACGCTCTACGTTAACATTGAAACAGTGAATTAAGGTATCAGTTGCCAATAAACTTAGCGGACGTACTGATGGATTACCTGATTTGACTCTCGGAAGCATACGATAGGTGAAGCAATAGACTTAGCCGTCCGACTCTCAAAGAGGGTGGTATCGTTCTCGAACTGCTCTGACCGTCGATCCCCATATCCGTAAAGAAACTAAGGACCCCGTCACGAACATATTTACTAATTTAATGTCCTGAACACGAAGTTACTCTCTCGATAAAGCGGATGGGGTTCGCGAAAGGTATGGCCTTCGGTAAATCGTTTGACTTTTTAACAATTGGTTACATTCACAAACGGTTTCACGCTACATTTTAATATTCACACCGCGAATTACAGTGTCTATTGCCAAAACACTTCAGCGGAACTGCTCCCATAATTACTGGTTCGACACTCCGAATCCCAGGATATGTCAAGCCACTGACTTAGCAGTTCGTCTTTTACAGAAGGTGGTAACGTTCTCGAGAGATTTGACGCTCAATCTTTTAATTTATGAACGAAAATAAGGTACTCGTCTATAAAACGAATACTAGTGTGTTTCCCTATACGCGTAGGTTTACCTTCGATGCGATGGGTTAATTCGTCGGACGTTACGGCCTACGGTAAAGCGTTCGACTTAATAAAAATTGGTAACGTACACAAACGGTTTGTCCCTTTACTTTTTCATTCAACCCGTGAAATAATGTGTTTATTGGCAATAGTGTTCAGGGTATTTACCCCAGTAATATCTGGTTTTACTCTCCGTATCACTGGACTGATAAAGCTATTGACTTAGCCGATCATCTCTCATAGAATGTGTCAAGCTTCTCAAACTATCGACCTTGTAAATCCGGCATGAAGATAACGTGCATGCCACACAAATGAATACTAGTTTCTTCCTTGGGACACGAAGTTATATTCGCGGAACGGCGGGTAAGTATCGTAGATGGTAAGGCCATCGATAAAGTGTTTGACATTATACCAATTGGCAATGCTCTCAAACGGTTTCATGCTTAAGTTTTTTACTCAATCCCTGAATCCAGGTGTCTATTGCCAATACGTTGCAGCCCAATTTACCCCAGACTATTCGTTTAGCATTCGGAATCAAAAGATATGTGAAGCTATTGACATAGCTGTTCGTCTCTCACAGAAGGTGGTACCATACTCGAATGGTTTGATCCCAGATCTTTTAGTTCATGCAAGGAATAAAGGTTCACGCCACTAAAATGTATACCATTTCGTACCTCAGAACACGGTGTTATACTCCCTATACGGCGAGTTAGTTCCTCGAAGGGATTGGCATTCTGTAAGATGTTTGACCCTACATCTATAGGTAATGTTCAACAACGGCATGATGGCCTGCGTTAATATTCAAATGTTAATTAAAGTGTCTCTTGCCCATAATATTCAGCGGATTTGCTCACAGATTACCTAATTTGACTCTCGGAATCGCAGGGAAGGTGATGCAGTCGAAATAGCTACTCACACAATTGGTGCTAACGTCCGAGAAAGGTTTGACCATCGATATTCCAATCCATACATGAATTAAAGGTGCTGTCACTATATTGTATACTAATGTGTTTCTCTAAACACGTCGCTATACTATCGTTACCGCGGGTAATATTAGTGGATGGTAAGTACTGTGGGAAAAAGAGTAACTATATACCAATTGATAATGATCGACGACAGTATGACTCTCTACTTTAATACCTATGCCATGATTTATGGTGTCTATTGCCTATATAATTCAGCGGATTTACTAACGTAATGGCTTGTTTGACTCGCGGAACCACAGGATGGGTGAAGCTATTGCCTTAGCTATGCGACACTCAGTGAAGGTGGTATCGTTTTCGAACGTTGATACTGTCGATGTTCTTATTCATACATCAAATTAAGATACCTGTCACTATAATGTATACTAATTTGATTCTCTGAATACTACGTAATACTCTCGATATATCGGGTTACGTTATCGGAAAGAATGCTTTCTGTAAAAAACTTGAATCTACACCAATGGGCAATTGTCCTGAACGGCATCACGGCCATCCTTAATACTCATACCCCTTATTATGGTTTCTATTGACAATACTGTTCAGCGGATTTACTCCCAGATTATCCAGTTTGTTTTTCAGAATCACAGGTTAGTTGAAGATACTGACGTAACCGTTTGGCACTCATAAAAGGTCGAAACGATCTCGAATGACTTGACATACGATCTTCCAATTCGTATATGAAAATAAAGTGCCCGTCAATGAAATTGTTACAAATTTCTTTCTCTGAACAGGAAATTATGCTCTCGACGTCACAGGTGCGGAAGGTAAGATCTTCTGTAAGACTTTTGACTTTTGTACCAATTGGTTCTGTTTTCAAACGGTGAGACGCTGTATTTTAATCTTCAAACCGAGAATTAAGGTGTCTATTGCCAATACATTACTGCATATCTACTCCCGCAATACCTGGTTTGACATTCGGAGTCACAGGATACGTGAAGCTATTCACCTAGCCGTTCGACTCTCCAAGAAGCTATTGTGATAGATGTTCGAATCGCAATGAAGGTAGTTACGATCTCGTAAGCTATGACACTGGATCATAGAATTCACACATGATATTATGGTGCACGTCACTAAAATCTATACTAACTTGCTTCTATGAACACGAAGTTGTACTCTCGATACAGCGGGTTAGATTAACGAAGTGAAAGGTCTTCGGCAAAGTGTTTGGCACTATACGAATTGGTAAAGCTATACAATGGCTTGATGCGCTGCTTTAATATTCATTCCGTGAAATAAGCTCTCTATTGCCAATACTGCTCAGCGGAATAGTCCCGGAATATCTGGTATGACCCACAGAATCACAGGATGGGTGCAGCAGTTGACTTAGCAGTTCGCCTCTCATAGAAGGTTGCAACGTTCAAGAACGGATTGACCCTCGACATTCTAATTCACAGACGATGATAAGATGCCCATTACTGAAGTGAATACTAATTTCAGTATTCTGAACAGGGAGTTATACTTCCATTACATGCATTCGGCGTGTAAGGTCACAAGTAAATCGTTCGAATTTATACAACTTGGCAAAGCACTCGATCAATCTGACGGTCTACTTCAATATTCAAATCGTACATTGATGTCTCTATTGCCAATACTATTCAGCGGATTTTCTCCCGCAATACCTCGCTTTTTCACTCGAAATCACAGGAAAGGTGAAGCTATTGCATTAGACATGCGAGTGTCGTAATAGTTGCTAACGTCCTCGGACGATTTGACCCTACATCTTCCTATTCATAGATGCAATTTGCGTGTCTGTCTGCTAAAGTGTCTACTAATTTCATTCCCTGAACTCTAAGCCAAATACCTGCTGCAACGGGTTAGATTCTCGGAGGGTAATGCATCCGGTAAGAAGTATGACCCTATACCAGTAAGTAACGTTCTACGACGGTTCGAATCTCTATATTACGCTATCATACCGCAAATTTAGGTGCCTCTTCTCAATACAGTTCAGCTGTTTTACACCCGCAATACCTGGTTTGACTCTCGGAATTGAAGGATAGACGAAGTTATCGGCTTAGCCTTTCGCCTCTCACAGAAGGAGACACCGTTATCTACCGGTTTGAGCCGCGATCTTCTAATCCGTACATTACATTAAGTTGCCGACACTAATACGTATAATAATTTGTTTCCCTGAACACGAAGTTGCACTCTCGGTACAGCGGGTCAGGTTCACGGAAGGTAAAGCCTTCGGTAAATAGTTTGAGTCTATAGCAATAGTTAATGTTCTACAACGTTTTGGCTCTGTACATTAATATTCAGACCGTGAATTAAGGTGTCTACTGCCAATACAGTACAGGGCGCTTAATCCTGGATTTCTTGTTTTGACTCTCGGAATCGCAGGATAGGTGGAGTAATTCATCTAGCCGATCGTGTCCCACAGAAGGTGGAATCATTCACGAGCGGTTTGACACTCGATCTTCTAATTCATTCATGAAATTGAGGTGCCCGTCGCTAAAATGTGTACTATTTTTCTGCTCAGACGACGACGTTTTACTCTCGTAATCGCGGGTTACTACGGAAGGTACTGCCTTCTGTGAAGAGTTAGATTTTATACCAATAGGTAACTTTGCACAACAGTATGGCCCTGTACATTAATATTTACAACAGGATGTAGGGCTATTAATGCCAATACTGTAAAACGGATTTACACAGGGAATACCTGGTTTGAACCTCGGTATCACAGGATAGGTGAAGCTATTGACACAGCCGGTCATCACTCAAGGAAGGTGGATACGTTCTTGAAATTTTTAACCCTGGATTATGTAATTCATACAAGAAGTTAAGGTGCCAGTCACTAAAATGCATAGTCACATGCTTCGCTGATCACGAAGCTATACACTCGATTCAGCGGGTTACCCTCTTCATAGGTACGACCGTCGTCGAAAAGCTAGGCTCTATGCCGATAGGTAACGTTGTACAACTGTGTGACTCTGTACTTTAATATTAATACCATGAAATTGCGTATCTAATGCCAATTCAATACAGCGTGTTTAGACTCCGAGTACCTGGTGTGGCTCTTGCAATCGCAGGATAGGTGAAGCTGGAAGCAGCCGTTCGACTCACAAAGAAGATGGTAACGTTCTCGAAAGGATTTACTCTCGGTTTTGGATTCATGTATGAAAATAAGGTGTGGGTCACTTCAATTTATTGAAATTGTGTATCTCTGAACACGAAGTTACACTCTCGATACAGCGGGTTAGGTTCCCGGGGGGGGGGGGATGTTTTCCGTAAAACTTTCGTCATGATATTAATGGATACCGTTTCACAAGGGTTGGACTCTGTACTGTAATATTCAAACTATGAATTGAGGTGTCCATTGCAAATAGTGTACGGCGGAATAACACCCGGAGTACCTGGTTCGGCTACAGGAATGGCAGGACAGGAGAAGCTAATTACTTAGCCGTTCGACTCTCAAAGACGGCGGGATCGCTCTCGTACGGTTTGTCTGTCGATTTTTCTGTTTCTACGTGAAAATAAGATGTCCGTCTGCTAAAATGACTCCTAGTCTGTTTCCGTTGACACTAAGCAACACACTCGCTGCAGCGGGCTGTCTTCTCGGGGTGTATGGTAATTGGTGAGACGTTTGACTTTATACCATCTGATAACTTTCCCAAAACGGTATCACGCTGTACTTCAATATTCATGCCGTCAATTAAGGTGCCTATTGTCAATGCTGATCAGCGGATTTACTCCCGGAATACCTGGTTAGGCTCTCGAATAGTTTGACGATATTTCATCTAATTCAATCATCAGAACAAGGTGCAGGTTACTATCATGTACACTAATTTGTATCTCTGATCACGAATTTATACTCTCGATGCAGCGGGTCAAGTCCTCGGATGGTACCGCCTTCGGTTGGACGTTTGCCTTTATACCATCTGGTAACGTTACGAAACGGTTTAACGCTATACTTTAATATTCAAACCGCGGATTAAGGTATCCATGACGATCAGTGTACTGCAAATTGTCTCCCGTCATGTCTGTTTGCCTATCGGAATAGTAGGATAGGTGAAGCTATGCACTTAGCCGCTCGACTCTCAAAGAAGGTGGGATCGATCTCGAACGGTTTGATTGCCGATTTATTCATTCATACATGACAATAAGGCGCCATTCTGCTAAAATGTATACCAGTTTGTTTTGCTGAAAACAACGTTATGCCCACGATACAGCGGAATTGGTTTTCGGCGTGTAGGGTATTAGGTAAAACGTTTGACTTTATGGCAGTATGTAACGTTCTCAAACGGTTTAACGCTCCACTGTAATCTTCATACCGAGAATGAACGTGTCCATTGGTAATGCTGCAATGTCGATTAACTCCCGGCATATTTGGCCTGACACTCGAATCCGCATGACAGTTGTATTTACAGACTAAGCCGCTCGACTCTCAAACAAGGTGGTAACGTTCTCGGGCGGATTTTCCTTCGACCTTCCAATTCATGCATGAAATAAAGGGACCCGTCTTTCAGATGTAAACTAATTTTCACCTCGATACATGAAGTTATACGCTCGATACGGCGGGTAGGCTTCGCGGAACATACAGCCTTCAGTAAAACGTTTGACTTTTTACCAATTAGTAACGTTCTCACACGGTGTGACGCTATGTTTTAATATTCACACCGCGAATTATGGTGTCTATTGCCAAAACTCTTCAGCGGATTTACTCCGGCAATACCTGGTTTGATTCTACGAATAACAGGATAGATGAAGCAATAAACATAGCCGTTCGTCTCCCACATAAGGTGGCAACGTCCTCGACCGTTTTGATACACGATCTTCTAATTCATATATTAAATTAAGGTACCGGCACTGAAATGAATAATAATTCGTCCCGCTTAATGTCATGTTATACTCTCGATGCAGCGAGTTATTTCCGCGGATGGTAAGATCATCACTAAAGCGATTGACCTTATACCAATTGATAACGCTCTCAAACGGTTTAACGAACTACTTCAATTTTGAAACCGCGAATAAAGGTGTCTAATGCCAATACTGTTCAGCTGATTATCTCTCGGAATGCCTGGCTTGAGTTTCGGAATCACAGGATAAGTGAGGCTGTTGGCTTGGCCGTTCGACTCTCAGCGAACGTTGTAAAGATCTGGAACGGTATGACACGAGATCATCTAATTCATGCACGGAATAATGGTGCCCGTCTATGTTATGTAAACTAATGTGTTACACTGTACACGATACAAGACACGCGCAGCAGCCGGTTACATAATTTGTAAAAATAATGACTTTGAACCAACCTGTCATTTCCATTGTCGGTTTGACCCCCTACCGTAATATTCATAGCGTAAATTCAGGTGTCTGCTGCCAATACTATTACGCGGATTTACTCTGGATTACCAGGCATGATTCTGCGGAATCACAGGATACATGAAACTGTTAACTCAGCTGTTCGAGTTTCAAACAAGGTGGTAACGTTCTTGAATGGTTAGACAATAGATCTTCTAATTCATGCATGAAATTAAGGCGAAGGTTACTAACATGTATACTAATTTGTATCTCTGATGACGAATTTGTACTTTCGAGACAGCGGATTAGTTTCCCGGATTGAAAAGTCTTCGGTAAAACATTTGACTTTATGCCAACTGGTATCGTTCTCAAACAGTTTCACACCAGAGTTTAATATTCAAACCGTGGATTAAAGTACCAATTTCAGATTGTGTACTGTAATACTGTACACCCGGCATACCTTGTTTGCCTATCGGAATAGCAGGATTGGTGAAGCTATTCGCTTGGCCATTCGACTCGCAAAGAAGGTGGAATCACTCTCGAACGGTTTGTCCGTAGATCTCCCAATTCGTGCATGGAGTTACGATGCCCGTGACTGAAATGGAGAATAACTTCCCTCTCTGAACACGAAGTTAAACTCTCGATACAGCCGGTTAGTTGTTCAGGGGATAAGGTCTTCGGTGAAACTTTCGACTTTATACCAATTGCTAACTATCTACACCGGTTTGAGTGTTTGCTTTAATATTCAATCCATGAATTAAGGTGTCATTTGCCAACAATGTTCGGCGCATTCACTGCAAGAATACATGATTTGACTCATGGAATCACGGGATAGATGGAGTTCGACCCTCAAAGAGTGTGGTACTATCTCGATCGGTTTGACACTCGACCTTCGAATTCAGTCATGAAATTAAGTTGCCCGTCACTGAAATGATTCGTAACTTGTTCCAGTGATCACTATGTCATACCCACGATAGAGCGGATTAGGCTTTCGAAGTGTAACGTCTTCAGTAAAACGTTCGACTGTATGCCGATGGTAATGCCCTCAAACGGTTTGGCGATCTACTGTAATATCCAAGCCAAGATTAAGGTGTCTAATGCCAATATCGTCACGTTCATTTACTCCCGGAATACCTGCTTTGACTTTCGGCATCGGAGGATGGGCGAAGCTTAGCCGTTCAATACTTGAAGCAGGTTGGACTGCTCTCGAACGGCTTGCCTCTCGATCTTCTCATGCTTACATGAAATTAAGGTGTCCGTCTCTACAATGAATAGTTATTTAGTATCTCTGGACATCAAGTTATCCATCCGATACAGAGGGTTAGGTTGTCGGAGGGTAAGGCCTTCAATAAGACTTTTGGCATTATACGAATGAGTAACGCTCTACAAGGGATAGACCCTGCCGTTTAACATTCAAACCGTGAATTAAGGTGTCCATTATCAATTGTGTACGGCGGAATGTCTCCCGGAATACCTGGTTTGACTATCGGAAAAGCAGGACAGGCGGAACTAGTGACACAGCTGATCGATACTTAAAGAAGGTGGGACTGCTCTCGAACGGTTTGAATGTCCATTACTCAATTCATACATGAAACAACAGTGCGGCTCCTAAAATGTCTGTTAATTTGTTTCGGTGAGCACCAAGCATGATATTCGATACTGCGGGATAGGATCAAGGAAGGTAAGGTATTCGGTAAAATGTGACTTTCTACAAATTGTGTATAAGTTCTCCATCGGATTGAGTCTCCACTTTAATATTCAAACTGTGAAACGAGCTGTATATTGCCGGTATTGTTTAGCGGATTTACTCCTGTATTACATGGCTTAACTCTAGGAATCACATCTATAGGTGAAACTATTGGCGTAGCCATTCGTCCCTCACAGAACGTGGCAATGATTTCGATACGTTTGACACCCGAACTTCTATGTTATACATGAATCAAATGTGCCCGTCATTGAAATGAATACTAATTTCTTTTTCTGAACACGAAGTTATACCACTCTCGATACAACCGGATAGTTTTTCGGAGGGTATGGTCTTCGATGAACCTTTTGACCTTATAGCAAATTGTAAGGTCCTCACACGGTCTGACGCTCTATATTTAATATCCTTCCATTCTTATTACCGAAAACATACTCTTCCTAGAACCTAACACGCTGTAGCCAGTGTCATGCTTAGTGCTCACTGAAACAAATTAGTAGGCATTATCACTGAAGCACACCATATTTTCAAATATTTATTAGAGTATTGGGAGTGAAACCGCTCCAGAACGATGCCACCTTCTGTGAGAGTCGAACCGCAACGCCAATAGCTTCCCCTATCCTGTGATTCGTGGAGTCAAACCAGGTATTCCGGGAGTAAATCCGCGGAACATTACTGTCAATAAACACTCTAATTCATGGTACGAACATTAAAATACAGTGCCAAACCGTTGCAGCACGTTATGAAATGGAATTGAGTATGTCCTTTTACCGAAGGCCTTTCATTCTGAGATGCTAACTCACTCAATCGAGAGTATTATTTCGTGTTCAGCAAAACAAATTTGTATATATTTGATTAACAGGCACCTTAGTTTCATGTATGTCTCATACAATGGAGATTCAATCCGTTGAAGATCATAAACAACTTCTTTGAGATTCGAACGCCTGAGTCAAATGCGTGGCCCATCCTGTGATTTGGAGAGTCAGACCAGGTAATCCGAGAGTAAATCTGATGAGGATAATTGGCAATGCATACCTTAGTTTTCACCGCGAATATTAAAATAGAGCGTCACACTGCGTGAGAACGTTATTAAATGCTATAATGTCAAACGTTTCACCGTCGGCCTCATGTACCGCGAAACCAAGCCAGCCGTATCGAGAGTTTATCTCCGAAGTCAGAGAAGCGATTTAGAATACATTTTAGTAACGGCCACCTTAATTTTATCTATGAATAAGAATATGGAGGGTCAAACTGTTCGGGAACGATACTGACTGCTTTGGGAGTCGAACGGATAAGTCAGCAGTTTCACTTGTCATGTGATTCCGAAAGATAAACCAGGAATTCTGGGAGTCACTAAACTGTGCACTAGTGGCAATGGACACATCAATTCACGGTATGAATGTTAAAGTAGAGGGACAATCCGTAGGAAAACATTACCAATATGTATGACGCCAAACATCTTACCGGACACCGTACTTCCTGCGAACCTAACCCGCTGTGTAGAGGGTATAACTTCGTGTTCGGAGAAAGAAATTAGTATACACTTTAATGACGGGAACCTTAATTTCTTGTTTGAATTGGACAACCGAGTGTCAATACATTCGAGAACGTTATCACCCTATTTGACAATCGTACAGCTAAGTCAATAGCTTCACCTATCATGTGGGTCCGAGAGTATAAACCAGGTATTCCGGAGGTAAATCCATTGAAAAGTAATGGTAATAGGCACCATAATTCACGGTTTGAATCTTAAAATGAGTCGTCAAACCGTTTGAGAACGATACCAATTGTTATAAAGTCAAACGTCTTACTGAAGGCCTTAACCGGCGAGAAAATAACCGCCTGTATCGCAAGTAGAACTTCGGGTAAAGAAAAGCACATCATCATACATTATTGTGACGGCATCTTAATTTTGTGTATGTATTAGAAGATCGAGGGTCAAACCTTTCGGGATCGATACCACCCTCGGTGAGAACCGAACGGTTGAGTACATAGCTTCAGCTGCCCTACATTTCCGCGAGTCAGTTGAGCTATTCCGGGTGTCGATTGGCTGAGCAGTATTGGCATTAGGCACCTTAATTCACAGTATGAATATTAAAGCAGAGAGTCAATGCGTCGGAGGACATTACCAATTCGTATTATGTCATTCGCTTTACCGAAAACCATACCTTCCGAGGGCCTTACCCGCTGTAGCCAATGTCCTGCTTACTGTTCACGGAAACACATTAGTAGACATACTAGCAGGGGGAGACGCCACTTTCATTACTAAATATTAAAATCGAGAGCCATATCGTTCAAGAATGTTACCTCCTTGATTGAGACTCGAGCCGATAAGCAAATAGCTTCACTTCTCCTGTGATTACGAGATCCAAACCTGGTATACTGGAAGTAAATTCGCCGTACAGTATTGGCATTAGACGTCCTATTTCAGGCTACAGATATTACAGTACACAGTCAAAACGTTGTAAAGCGTTGCCATCTGCTATAGAGTCAAACTGTTTACTTAAGGCCTCACCATACTAGATCGTATCCCGCTGTATCGAGAGTATGACTGCGTGATGAGAAAAGACAATTACTATATATTTTAGTGACGCGCAAGTCAATTTCATGTATGAATTACAAGATCTTGGGTCAGACCGCTCGAGAATGTTGCCACCTACTCATAGATACGAACGGCTGGATCAATAACTACATCTTTCGTGTGATACCGAGTGCCTGACAAGGTATTGTCAGTAAAGCCGCTCTACACTATTGGCAATAGACACCCTAGGTCACGATATACATATTGACGTACAGAGTCCAACTGCTGTAGAATGTTACATATTGGTAAGGTGTAAAAGAGTTTACCGAAGTCCCACCTTGCGAGAACCGAACTCGATGTATCAAGAGTATAACTTCGTGTCCAGAGAAACAAATTTGTGTACCTTTTAGTAACGGGCACCTTAATTTCATCTACGAATTAGCAGATCGATAGGCAAACTGGCCCAGAACGTTACAAGCATCCTTGAAAGTCGCACAGCTAAGTTAATAGCGTCATATATCCTGTGTTACCCAGTGTCAAAGCAGGTACTGAGGGATTAAATCCACTGAACAGTATGGCAATGAACACCTTAATTCACGGCATGAATATTAAAGTTGAGAGTCAAACCGCCGGAGAACACAACAAATTGGTGCAATGGCAGACTGTTTACCGGATACCTAACCTTCCTTGAACCTAACCCGCAGTAGCGAGTATCATGCTTAGTGCTCACGGAAACAAATTAGTAGACATTTTGGCAGACGGACGACTGTCTTTCATGTACGAATAGTAATGTCGAGAGTCGAACCGTTGGAGTACGATACCACCTCTTTTGTGAGCCCAACAGCTAAGACAATAGCTGGAATTTGCGTATGATTCCGAGCGGCAGACTAGGTACTCCTGGAGTCAATGCGCTGTACACCATTTTTCATGGAAACCTTTGATCTCGGTTTCAATATTAATGTAGAGCACCAATCCGTCTTATAATGTTACCAATTAGTATGAAATTAAATGCTTTACGGGTGGCCATACCCTCCGAAAGCCTAACGCCCAGTATGGAGAGTAACACATGATGACCAGTGGTAGAAATTAGTATACATTTTATCAGGCGGACAAGTAGTTTTCATGTAAGAATAACAAAATCGAGGGTCAAATAGTTCGAGAATGTTACTACCTTCTTTGAGATTCGACCGACTAAGTCAATAGCTTCGTATAACCTGTGACACCGCATGTCAAACCAGATATTCCCCGAGTAAATGCGCTGAACAGTATTGGAAAAAGATACCTTAATCCGCGGATTGAATATTAAAATACAGTGTCACAACCGTGTGAGAACGTAACAATTCCCATGAAGTCAAACGTTTTACCGAATGCCTTACCGATCGAGACGCTAACCCCTCCGTATCGAGTATGTCTTGGAGTTTAGTGAATCACATTAGTATACAATTTAGTCACGTACCTTAAATTCACGTATGAATTTGAAGATCGATGGTGAAACCGATCAAGACCGTTACGACCGTCTATGAGATGGGAACTGCTAAGTTTGGAACATCAGATGCCCAGTGTTTCCGATAGGCATACCAGGTGTTCTTAGAATAAATTCGCTGAACAGTATTGGCTATTGGCACATTGATTCGATGCTCGAAAATCAAAGTAGAGTGTCAAGCGGTTGCAGATTGTTACTTATTGGTATAGAGTCAAAATATCTACCATGGGCCTTCCGTTCAGAGAACATAATCCGCTGAATCGGGTGTATAATTTCGTGTTTCGGGAAGCGAATTATTATTCATTTTAGTGGCACGCAACATAATTTCATCTATCAATATGAATATCCGAGTCAAGACGTGGGAAAGCGTTAAAACCTTTTTTGAGAGTCGCACAGCTAATTCAATGCGAAGCAGAGAATTGGCATTAGACACATTATTACACCCTTGAAGTATTAAAGTAGAGAGTCAAACTGTCGGCGAACATTACGAAATGGAATATAGTCATTCCTTTGGCCGAATACCTCTCCTTCCTAGAACTCAACTTGCTGTAGCGAGTGTCTTGCTTACTGCTCATGGAAACAAATTATTAGAAATTTTAAGAGATGGAAAACTTATCTTAATGTATGCAAGTGAAGATCGAGAGTTCATCCATTGGAGAACGTTACCACCTTCTTTAAGTGTCGCCCAGCTATGTCAATAGCAAGTATTCCGTAGCAAATGCGCGGTACATAATTGGCAATAGACACCTTAATTCACGGTTTCAATATTAAAGCAGGCCTTCAAACGGTCGAAGAACGGAACCAACTGGTATAAAGTCATTCTACTTACTGAATACCAAACTTTCCAAGAAGCTAACTCGCTCGTTCGCGAGCATAATTTCATATTCGTAGAAACATATTAGTATACATTTTAGAGACGGTCACACTAATTACATGTATGAATTAGAAGTTCGAGGGTCAAATCTTTTCAGAATGTTACCACCTCCTCAGAGAATCGCACGGCTATGTCAATTGTTTCACCTATCTCGTGAATCCGAGAGACATATCGCATATCAATCAGCGGCATATATATTTATTTGGAGCGTCAAACCCACGGAGAACATAACCAATTGGTGTAAAGTCCTTCTTCTTCCGAATACCATACATTCTGCGACCCTAACCCGCTACACCTAGAGTTTATGTTCTTTTTCAGAGAAAATATTAGTATACATTTGCATGACGGGCACCATTCTTATATATACGAACAGAAATGTCATGCGTGAAACTTTTCGAGTACGTTACCACTTTCTTCAAGAGTCGTACGGTTAAGTTAACAGCTTCACCTGTACTTCGCCTCCAAGAGTCAAACCAGTTAATCCGCGTCTATACCCGCCGTACAGTATTGACATTAGGCAATTTCACGGTTTGAATATTAAAGCAGACCCTCAAACCGTTGTAGAACATTACCAATTCGAATAAAGTCAAACGTTCTACAGAAGACCTTACCCTCCGAAAAGGTGACCAACTGAATCGCGAGTATAACCTCGCGTTCAGAGAAAGAAATTAGTATTCATTTCAGTGACAGGTTCCTTATCTTCATGTATGAATTACAAAACCGATGGCGAAACCGTTCTAGAACATTAGCACCCTCTTTGAGAGTTGAACCGATCAGTCAATAGCTCCAAATGTCTTGTGATTCCGAGAGTGATATCAGGTAATCCGGGAGTAAGTTCGCTGAAGAATATTGGCAACTGACACCTCAATTCACAGATTGAAAATTAAAACAGATCGTGAAACCGTTTGTGAACGTTACCAATTTTTATACAGTGAAGTGCCTTACCGAAGGCCGCACCATCCCCGAACCTCACCCGCTTCAACTGGAGTATAATTTCGTGTGCAGAGGATCAAATTAGTGAACATTAGAGTGACGGGCATCATAATTTCATATACGAAAAAGAAGATCCAGTATCAAGCCGTTCGACAAGGTTACACCCTCTTTGAGAGTCGAACGGCTTAGTCAATAGCATCCCATTCCTTGTAATTCCGACGACGGAACCAGTTAATCGGGGAGTAAGTCCATTATACAGTATTAGAAATAGGCACCTTAACTCACGGTTCAAATAACATAGCACCAAGTGAAGCCGTGCTGGATACACATTGGTTTAGAGTCTAACTATTTACCGAAGGCCATACCTTCTATTAATCTTACTTCCCGCTTTTGCCATTGTCATGCTTAGTATAATCGGAATCAAATTAATAGACACTTTAGCAGTCGGACACCTTATTTTCCTATATGATTTAGAAGATCGAGTGTCAAATCGTTCGAGACCGTTCCAACCATCTCTGGGAGTGGAACTGCTAACTCAATAGCTTCACCTATCCTTTGATTCCGAGAGTCGAACCAGGCATAACGAGAGTAAATCCGCAGAAGAATATTAGCTCTTGGCATCCTACTTCAGGATATAGACACTAAAGTATGGAGTCATGACGCAGTAGAACGTTACCTATTGGTTGTACAGTCAAACTTGTTACCGAATTCCTTACTTTCCGAAAACCTACTCCTTTCCATTGAGTGTATAACCTCGTGTCCACAGAATCAAATTAGCATACACATTAGTGTTGGGCACTTTAATTTCATGTATGAATTTGAAGATCGAGTGTCAAACTGTTGGAGAACTTTCCAACCGTCTTTGCGAGTCGGGCGACCGAGTCAATAGCTGCACATATCGTGCGACTCTGAGAGATAAATAAGGTACCAGGGACTTAGTCCGCTGAAGATTATTGGCAACAGACACAGTAATTCACGTTATGAATACTAAAGTAGAGAGTCGCACAGCTGTACATCTTTTCCTATTGGTATAGAGTCTAACTCCGCACCAAAGACCGTACCTTCCGAGAAGCTAACCAGCAGTGTCGAGAGCATAACTTCGGGGTCAGAGTAGCAAATTAGTTTACATTTTAGAAACGGGCTCATTAATTTCATGTGGGATTCAGAAAATCGACGTTCAAACCATTCGTGAACGTTACCACCCTGTTTGAGTTTCGAACCGATAAGTCTATGGCATCGCCTTTCGTGTCATTCCGAGGGACCAATCAGGTGCAACGGGAGTAAATCCACCGTACAGCACTGGCATTAGACACCATATTTCCTACTGTAGATGTTAACGTACAGAGTAAAACCGTTGTAGAACGTTACCTATTGTCACAGTGTCATTATATTTACCGAATATCCTCCCTACCGAGAACATATTCCACTGTAGCCAGTGTCTTGTTTAATGTTCACGGTAACAAATTAGCAGACATACTAGCAGACGGGCACCACATTTTCTTGATTTAATATCAAAATCTACAATAAAACCGCCCGAGAACGATACAATCTTCTTCGCGAGTCGAACTGCTAAGTCGAGCAGCTTAACCTGTCATCTGATTCCGAGAGTCAGATCACGTACTCCGGAAGTATATCCACAGAGCAGAACAACCAATGGACATGTTAGTTCGCGGTATGAATACTAAAGTAGATCTTCAAACCTTCGGAATGCGGTACCTATATGTATAGTGTCAGAATATATACCGAAGGCCTTACCTTCTGAGACCTAAGCCCTCTGTTTAGAGGGTATGACGTCCTGTTCAGAAAAACACATTTGCATTGATTTTAGTGACGGGTACCTTAGCTTAATGCCGAATCGGAATATCGATAGTGAAACAATTGGAGAACGTTACCACCCTTCTGGATAGTCGCACAGCTAATTCTATAGCTTTTCCTGTCCTGTGATAGCGAAAGTCAAACCCGATATTCCGGGAGTCACTCCTCAGTGCAGTACTACCAATGGACATGTTAATTCGTGTTATTATTAGTAAAGTAGGGCATCAAACCTGTGATAGTCGCTACCTATTGGAATACTGTCCAACTTTCTACAGAAGACCGTTCCTTCAGAAAGCCAAACTCGCCGTATAGAAAGTATAACTTCGTGATCATAGAAACACATTATTAAACATTTTAGTGACGGGCAACTTATGAAATATATTAATAGAAATTTCGCGTTTCAATCCGTTGTATATCGTCATCTATTTGAATAGTCAAACTTTTAACCGACGGCATTACTTTCCGAGAAAATAACCCGCTGTATCTAGAGTTTAACTTCGTGTTTCGTGTTTCGTATAGCGGCACATCATTCCTTGAGAGTCGGACGGCTTAGTCCACAGCATCATCTATCATGTGATTCCGAGGGTCAAACCAGGTATTCCAAGAGTAAATCCGCTGAACAGTATTGGAAATAGACACCATAATTAACAGTATGAATGTTAATGTAGAGAGTCAATCCGTCTGTGAACATTAGTCATTGGTGTAAACTAATTCTTTTTGACGAATACCTTACATTCGCAGAACCGAACCTTCTGTATCGAAAGTATAACTACGTACTCAGAGACGCAAATTAATATTCATTTCAGTGACGGGCTCCTTTACTTCATGTTTGAATTAGAAGGTCGAGTGTCAAACAGCTCGGGAACGTTACCAACTTCTTTGTGAAATCGCACATATACCACAATAGCTTCACCTATCCTGTGGTTCCGTGAGTCACACTAGGAATATCAAGAGTACATCCGCTGAATAGTATTGGCGATGGACTTGTTACATCACGGTTTGAATATCAATATAGAGCGTGACGCCGATTGAGAACGTTACAAATTGCTATAAAGTCAAACGTTGTGCTGAAGACCTGACCTTCCGCGAACTTCACCCGATTCATCGAGAGTATAACTTGGTGTCCTGAGAACGAAATTAGTATTCACTTCAGTGAGGGGCACCTTAATTTCATGAATGGTTCAGATGATCCAGGGTCAAACCGCATGAGCACTTTTCTACCTTCTTTCAGAATAGAACGGTTATGTCAACAGGTTCATGCATCCTGCGTTTCCTAGTGTCTAACCAGGTATCCCGGGACTAAATCAGCTGTACAGTATTGGCTGTAGACACCTTATTTCACGGTTTTGATATGAAAATAGTGCGTCAAACCGTTTGAGGACGTGAACAATTGCTATGAAGTCAATTGTTTTACCCAAGACATTACATTCGGCGAACCTCACCCGCGTCATCGAGGGTATAACATCGTGTTCAGAGGGCGAATTAGCGTTCACTTTAGTGACGCAGGCATTAATCTCATGTATGAATAAGAAGATCAGGAGTCAGAACCTTCGAGACCGTTACCACGATATATGAGGTTCGAAAGGCCAAGTCAATAGCTTCACCACTTCTGTGATTTTGAGATTGAAATCAGGTATCCCGGGAGTGAATCCGCTGAACAGTCTTGGCAATCAGCACCATACTCCACGGTATCAATATTGAATCTGAACGACACACCGTTTGAGAACGTTACCAATTGGTATTCAGTCCATCGTTTTTCCGAACGCGATACCTTCCGCGAAATTCGCCCTCTTCATCGAGAGTATAACTTCGTGTTCCGAGAAATTAATTAGTATCCGATTCAATGGCGTGCACATTAACTGAAGGCCTTTAGAAGGTCGAGTATCACGCCATTCGATAATATAACCACTTCCTTTGATATCCGAGCGCCTAAGTAAATAGCTTCACAGACACTGTGATTCCGATAGACAAACCAGGTGTCCCGGGAGTACACATGATGAACAGTATGGGCAGTGGATACCTTATCTCGCGTTTGAATACATGAGCTGGCCGTCAACGCGTTGATGGGCATTAACAATAGGTGTAGGGTCAAACTTCTTATAGAATGTCATGCCCCCCGAAAAATTGACTCACTGTATCGGGAGTTTATCACCACGTTCTGAGGTACGAAGTAGTATACATATACTGACGAGCACCATTATGTCGTGCCTGAATTAGATGGTCGAGGGTCAAACCGTTCGAGAACGTTGCCACCTTCTATGAGAGACGATCTGCTAAGTCAGTAGCTTCATCTATCCAGTTAATCGGAGAGTTAAACCAGGTACATCTGGAGTAAATTCTTTGGACAGTTTTGGCAATAGACACCCTATTTCACGGTTTGAATAGAAAAGTATAGCGTCATGCATTTGATAGCATTGCCAATTGGTATTAAAGTCAAACACCTTGCAGATGGCGTTACCTATGGAGGAGCTAACCCCCCGTTTCCAGAGTATAACTTCGTGTCCGAAGAAAGAAATTAATCGACATATTCTGAGACGGGCAGATTAATTTCGTGCATGAATCAGGAGATCGTGGGACTAACCGTTCTTGTACGTTGCCACATTCTTTGAGATTCGAACGGGCATGTCAATATCTTCATACCTCCTGTGAGTCCGAAAGTGAAACGAGACATTCCGGACGAAAATGCGCTAAAGATTATTAGCAATGGACGCCTTAGTTCACTGTATGAATAATAAAGTGCAGAGTCAAACCGTTGGAGACCGTTACCAATTGATATAACGTCAAACTCCCTTCCGGATACCTTATCTTCCGCGAAGATAACCCGCCGTATCGAGAGTGTAACTTCTTGTTCAGCGGAACACATTAGTATACATTTTAGCGACTGGCACCTTAACACTCCGGGATACAGTTTGACATTGTAGCACTAGGTATCGTTCTACTACGGCTTGCGGGCCTGCCTTAATATTCAAATCTTGAATTGAGGTGCCTATTACTTACACTGTTCGGCGGAGTTACTCCTGGAGTACCTAGCTTGACTCTCGGAATCTCTGGACAGGTGAAGTTATCGACTTAGCCGTTCATACCTAGATGAAGTTGGTAACGTTCTCGAAAGGATTGACAATCGACCTCCTAGTTAAGCCGTCCGTCTGCAAAAATGTCTACCAATTTGTTGCTCTGAACACGAAGTTATACCCACGGTACAGCTGGTCATATCCTCCGAAGGTAGGGAATCCGGTATGGAATATGACTTTATATCAATGCGTATCGTTTTCAGACAGTATAACTCTCTACTTTATTACTCATATCGTGAATTAACGTTTCTATTGCCGATACTGTGCAGCGTATTTACTCCCGGAAGACCAGGTTTGACACTCGGAATCATAGGATATGTGAAGCTATAGACTTAGCCGTACGACCATAAAAAATGATGGCAACTTTCGCACACTCGATCTTCTGTTTTGTATATGAAATAAAAGTGACCGTCACTAAATGTATGCTAATTTGTTACTTAGAACACGCTGCTATACACTCGAAACAGCGGGCTAGGTTTTCGGAGGATAAGGTCTTCGCTGAAGCGATTGACTCGATACCAATTGGTATCATTCCCCAACGGCTTGACGCTCGATCTTCTTATTAATACCTGAAATTAAGGAGGCCGCCACTAGAATATAAACTAATTTGTAACTCTGATCACAATGTTATTCTCTCGATGCAGCGGGTTAGTTTTTCGGAGTGTAAGGACGTTGCTAAAACGTTTGACATTATACCAATTGGTAACGCTCATAAACAATTTGACGCTCTATGTCAACATTCAAACTGCGAATTACGGTGTCTACTCCGAATACTGTTTAGCGGACTTACTTCTCGGTTTTCCTGGGTTGACCCTCGGAATCACGGGATAGGTGAAGTTATTCACATGGCCGTTCGACTCTCAAAGGGGGGCGGTAATGTTCATGCCAGTCTGCCTCCCAATCATCTAATCCATACCCGAAATGAAGGTGCCCGTCACTAAAATGTCAACTAATTTGCTTCTCGGAACACGAAGTAATACCCTCAATATAGTGGGATAACTTCTCGGAAGGAGTGGGCAACGGTAAAAAGTTAGACTGTATACGAATGGGTAAAGTTCTAGAACGAACAGTGTATAATGGTACGGCAGATCGAGCAACACTACTGTATGGCCACCGTTAATTTCACACGACATGATTTTGAACCGCATGCAATTCTTTCTCATTTTTATTTTTATATACTAATACTGCAATTTACTATTATGGTAATTACAATTTTTTGCGAACTAGTCAATTGTTAGTTGAAAAAATTTTATTTCTGGATACAAGTATCATTGGAAATGGTTCAGTGCACAATCATGACATCATTTGGTTAAACTTATTGTTATTTCATATGATTGTCTGTATACGTACCTACGCTTCCGGAGAGACACCACTGTCGCTGTCTTCTATTTGCGTACGGCTGGTCTGGGCGACCCTACTGCATGGTCTTCGTTGATTTCTCCAACATAGATATTGTACCGCACGCATCTTCTTCCAGTTTTCCATTTACGTATACGTACTATAATTTACTCTTATGATATTTTCAATTTTTTACGTAATTATCAATTTTTAGTTTAAAAGATTGTATTTCCTTGAAAGAGTGTTCTTGTAATTAGTTGAGAGTACGTTTGTGGCGTTATCTTGTTAATGTCATTGTTATTTTATTTGATTGTTTTTGTAGGTACCTACGCTTCCTGTGCGACAGGATTGGCGATGTATAGTTGTTGCATACGGCAGATCGGAGTGAAACTACTGTCTGATCTTCGATAATTCCTCTAACCTTGATACTGTACCGCATGTATTTTTCCCCGTTTTCCATTTATTTATACACACTGTTACATACTGTTATTCTATTATCGATATCTTTAAAAATTTCTCAACCTTTTTTTTTTAAAATTGTACTTCTTAGTAAACGTGTCATTGGAGTTAGATGACTGTACGTTTATCGCGATATTTTGCTAAACTTATTATTCTTTGGTATGATTGCCTGTATGCGGACCTACGCTTCCGGAGCGACACGGCTGGAGATGTCTTGTAGTTGTGTACGTCAGACTGGAACCGCACTACTGGATTGTTTTCGGTAATATCTTCAGCTTTGACTTCGTACCGTATGCATTTTTTCTAGTTCTCCATTTATTTATACTTACCGTTATTTAATCTTATTATATTTTCGATTTCCTCGAAATTTTCAATTCTTAGTTTAAACGATTTGTATTTCATTGTAAAAGTGTTCTTGGAATTAATTGAGTGGATGTTTATGGCCTTATTTTATTAAACTTATTCTTAGTTTACATTTCTTTATTTTACATCTTTGCCTGCAGGAGAACCCACGCTGTAGGACGGGCAGTACATGCGAGGCCTTGGAGCTGCGTACGACAGAACGGATAGGCGCTACTCGATTGTCTTAGTTCACTTCTTCAACCACAATATTTTCCGTATGCATTCTTTCGCAGTTTTCTGTTTATTTACAAATGCTGTAATTTAGTGTCTTTGTAATTTCGACTATTTTGTCACAAGTTTTTATTTTTATTTTATGAACCTGTATCTCTTAGTAGAACTGTCTTTGGAAATTGCTGAATGAGCGTTAACGACTATATTTTGTCAACCCTTTTGTTGTTTTCTACGATTGTCTCTATACGTTCGTACGCTGTCAGAACTGCAGCGCTCGCGATGTCTGACATCTGCGTACAGCAGTTCGGAGTTGCACTATTGGATGTTCTTCGTTAATTTCATTAACCTTGATTTCATACCATATACAATTTTTCCCAGTTTTCCATTTATTTATACATACAGTAATATACAGCTATGATATTTTCAATTTTTTCCATATTTCTCAATTCTTAGTTAAATAAATTGTATTTCTTAATATAAGTGCCTATTAACTCCATTTAGTAAACGTTTATGACAATAGTTTGCTAAACTTATTGTTCATTTATATGATTGTTTCTGTAGGTGCCATTGCTTCCACTGCGCCATGGCTGGATTTGCGTCGTAGTTGCCTTCGGTAGATCGGAGCGACGCTACTGTATGGTATTTCCTTGTCCTTGATTTTGTCCCGTATGCATTTTCCCGATGATTTTCATTTATATATGCATAGCATAATTATCAGTTGTATTTTCAAATTTATTTAAAATATTTAATTTTCAGTTGATTAAATTGTAGTCCTTAGCAAAAGTAACTTTGTAGTAACGTATTTGACATTATTTTGTCACAATTTGTTGTTGTATTATATGGTTGTCTGTACTCGAGGTTACGCCATCGGATCCACACGACTGGAGTGAACTTGCAATTAAGTATCGGTAGATCGTTGCGACGCAGGCTCTGCTCGTCACCGTATGCCTATCGGCTCTGCGGTTCCACACGAGCGGATTGACGATGTAGTTGTGTACGGAAGATCAGAGAGGCACAACTGGCGAATACACCTAAATTTCTTTAATCTTGATTTGGACCAGCATCTGTTTCTCATCGTGTTTTCTATTTATTTATACATACTCAAATTTACTGTTATATTTTGATTTTTCTGTAAAAATTTTCAATTTTTAATATAAAAAGCTGTACTTCGCAGTACAGGTTTCACCCGAATTGATTGAGTTTCTGCTTATCACAATACATTGTTAAGCTCGTTATTATCATATATGATTGTCTGTATAGGTACCTATGATTCATGGTCGTCACGGATGAAGACGTCTTGCAGTTGTATTCGGTATATCGGTGCTATGCTACTCCATGATCTTCGATAAGTGTTCTAACCTCGATACTGTACCGTATGCATTCTTTCCCAGTCTTCCATTTATTTATATGTACCGTAAGTTACGGTTATAATATTTCCGATTTTTTTCGGAACATTAATTTTTAGAATAAAAAATTGTATTTCTTTAGAAAAGTGCCTTTTGAATAAGTTGAGTGTACGTTTGTGACAATATTTTGAGAATGTTATTGTTATTTTATATGATTGCCTATATTCGTACGTACGGTTTCGGAACGACAGGGCTGGAGTGGTCTTGTAGTTGCGTACGACAGATAGGGCGACACTACAGTATGGTCTCCATCAATTCCGTTATACTTGATTTCGTACCGCTTGCATTTCTTCCTAGTTCTCCATATGTTTACACATACTGTGATCAAATGTTATGATATATTGTACTTTTTTCAAATTTTCGACTTTTAACTTAAAAAATTGTAGTCTTTGGAATTTGTTGAATGTACTATTATGACAGTATTTTGATAATCTTATCGTTATTTCGTATGATTGTTTCTACACGTATGCTGCCATGTGCGACACGACTCTAGTGGACTCCATGTTTCTTTCGGTAGATCGGAGAGGCACTTCTGTATGATCCACGATAATATCATTAATCTTCATTTTTACCGTATGCACGCTTTCCCCTGTTTTCAATTTGTTTATGCAACCTGTCACTTACTGTTATGTTATTTTTGATTTCCTTCGAAATTTTCAATCTTCATTTCAAGAAATTGAACTTCTAAGTATAAGTGCTTTTGGTTTCAGTTGAGTGCACCTTAATCACATTATTCTGTTAAACATGCTGCTATTTTATATGACTTTCTGTATACGTACCTACGCTTCCAGAGCGACACGCCTGGAGCGGGCAAGTAGTTGCGTACGGTAGATAGGCGCGAATCTACTATATGGTATTGGTTCATTTCTTTAGCCTTGATATTGTGCAGTTTGCACTCTTTCGCTGTTTCCTGTTTATTTCGACACTGTAATTTAATGTTATAATGTTTTCGATTCATTCCAAAATTTCAAATTTTTAACATAAAAAATTGTATTTTATAGGGAAAGTGTCCTTGGAAATAGTTGAGTGCACGTCTATGAAAATATTTCGATAAATTTGTTGTTATTTTATATGATAGTCTGTAAATGTTCTTGCGTTTCCGGAGTGAAACGGCCGGACTGGTCTTTTAGGTGTGTACGGCAGATCGGAGCGGCAAACTGGATGACCTTCGTTATTTTCTGTAACCACGATTTTACTCCGTATGAATTTTCCACCAATTTTTCCATTTATTTATACATTCTGTTATTTACTGTTATGATATTATCGATTTTCTTTGAAATTTCCAATTCATACTTTAAAAAATTGTATGTCTTAGTAAAAGTGTCTTTGGAATCAATTGCGTGTACGTTAATGACTATATTATGTTAAATACTTTCTGTTTTATATGATACGTTATATACGTACCTATGCTTCGGGCGCGGTACGGTTGTAGTGGTCTTGCTGTTAGGTACGGCAGATTGCAGCAGCATACTGGATTGTCCTCGTCAATTTTTGTAACTCATGATTTTAAACTGTATGCATTGTTTCGCAATTTGTCCATTTATTTTATACGTTCTTTAATTTACTGTAATTATATTTTCGATTTTTCTTCAATATTTTCAATCTTTATCTTAGAAAAATGTACTTCTTTGGAAATGGAATGGACTTTGCAATTAGTTCAGTGCACCCGGATGATATTATTTTGTTCAACTAATTGTTACTTTGTATGATTGTCCGTGTTTATACCTACGCTGTTTGCGTGAGAAGACTGGCGATGTTTTGTAGTTGCATACGACGGAACGGAACGAAACTACTGGCTGAAATTCGATAATGATTTTAACCGTCATATTGTACAGTAAGAATTTTTTCCCAGTTTTTCCTTTATTTGCACATATTGTATGCTGCTTCTATGATGTTTCCACTTCTCCTAAAAAATACAGTTTCTGAGGTTAAATATTGGAGAGTTTGAATAAAATCGGAAATATCATAACAGTTGATCACAGAATGTAGAAATAAATAGTGAATATCGAAAGCATGCATTCGGCACAATATCAAGGTTAGAGAAATTAACGAATGTAATACCGTAGTGTCGGTCCGATTTGCCGAACGCAACTCCAAGGCCATAACAGGCGTGTCGCCCCTGGAGCGAATGTACGTATAAAGACAATTACGTAAAATAAAAATAAGTTTCGTCATAATATTGGCATAAACGTACACTCAACTAATTCCAAAGACCATTTACTGATAAATACAATTTCTTAAATCAAAATTGAAAATTTTGAAATGAATTGGGGGTATCATAACAGCAAATTACAGTATGTAGACATAAACAGAATGCAGAAAAATAATGCACACGTTACAATATCAAGGTCAAAGAAATTATCAAATATATTCCGAACGCAGGTGAAAGAGAACTCCACCCGTGTCGCTTCGGAAGCGTATGTACGTACCTACACGCACAATCGTTTAAAATAACAACAAATATTGACAACTGATGTCATTAATGTAGACTCAACTTATTCCGAAGACACTTTTCATAAAGTGGACAATGATTCATATTAGAAATTGGGAATTTTGCAAAAATACGTATATATTAAATCAGTAAATTGCAGTATATATAAATAAATGGATCAATGCGAAGGAATGCATACGGTACTATATCAAGGTTAAAGAAATTAACGTAGACCATCCATTATCGTTGCTCCGATGTATCATACGCAACTAGAAGTCCACCACAGCACTGTCGCTCCAGAATCGTAGGTATGAATACAGACAATCATATAAAACAACAACAAGCTTCACAAAATATTGTCATAAACGTACACACAACTAATTCTAAAGACTCTTTTATTAAGAAATACAATTCTTTAAACAAAGATTACATAATTCTAAAATAGAATCGAATATATCATAACTGTAAATTACAGCATGTCAAAATAGAAAGAAAGCTGCGTGAGAATGCAAACGGCACAATATTAAGGATAAAGGAATTAACAAAGATTAGACAGTACTCCCTACCGATCTGTCGCATGAAACTACAAGACTACGCCAGTCGTCTCTCTCTGGCAAAGTAGGAACGTATACCATCAATCATACAAAATATCAAAGAATTTAACATAATGTTGTTGTAAGCGTAAACACAAATAATTCCATAGACACTTGTGCTAACGAAAACAATTTTTTATATTAAAAATTGAAAATTTTGTTAAAAATCGAAACTATTATTCACTAAAATAAAGTATGCATAATTAAATGGATGAATGGGTAAAAATGCAGACGGTACAATATAAAGTTTAACGAAATAAACGAGGGCGTTCCAGTATGCCGCGCCGATCTGGCTTTCGCAACTGCAAGACCAATCCAGTCTTATCGCACAGGAAGCGTACGTACGTATACAGACAATCGTATGAGACAACTGTAACTTTAACAATATAATGTCATAAACGTACACTCAACTAATTCCAAAGACATTTTTACTACGAAATACGTTTCTTGAATTTAAAAACTGGAAATTATGATATAAACCGAAAGTATCGTTACCTTCAATTACAATGTGTATAACATAATGGTAAACTGAGAAGAAATGCATACTGTTCAAAATGAAGGACAAAGGAATTAGCCATGACTATACATAGTGCCGCTCCGATGTACCAAAGGCGACTGGACGACCACTCCTGTCGCTTCGTCCGGGAAGCGTAAGTGCCTAGATACACAATCGCATAAAATTGCAATAAGATTAAAAAACTGATGCCATAAACGTACACTCAAATAATTCCAAAGTCACTATTGCAGAAAATTACAAATTTTTAGACTTAGAATTAAAAGTTTAAAAAAAAATTGAAAATATCAATGCAATATATAACAGTCTGCATAAATAAGGGAAAACTGGGATAAAATGCTTACGGCACTATATCAAGGTTATAGAAATTGTCAATGTCCATCCAGTAGTACCGCTCCGATCTGCTCTACGCAACTGCAAGACGTCGCCAGTCGTCTCGCTCCTGCACCGTAGTTACGTATACCGACCATAAAAAAATATCATAAGGCATAACAAACTATTATCATAAACCTACACTCAACTAATTCCAAGGAAACATTTTCTAAGAAATACAGTTATTAAAATTAAAATTGTAAATTATGAAAATAGTCAAAAAGTCATAACAGTAAATTGCAGTATGTAGAGGTTAATAGAAATTTGCGAAGATTGCATGCGGTACAATATTGTGGTTAAAAAAATTAACGAAAATAGTCCAGTATGCCGCTTTGTTCTGGCGTTCGCAATTACAAGACCACTTCAGCCTTGTCGCTACAGCACCGTAGGTACGTAAACAGACAACCGTGTAAAATGACAAAAAGCTTAACAAGATATTGATAAACATAAACTCAACATATTCAAAAGGCGCGTATACTAAGGAATATATGTCATTGTATTTAAATTTATGAATTTTGGAAAGAATCGAAAAAATCATAACAGTAAAATGCAGTATGAACAAAAGAATAAGAAATTGCAAAAGATTGCATACGGCACATCCTTATGGAAAAAGAACTCCATTCGTGTTGCTGCAGAAGCGTAGGCTTGTATTCAGACAATCATATTATACAACAAAAAAATAAACAAAATTTTTGCGTTAATGTACACTTATCCAATTGAAAAGGAACTTTTACTAAGAAGTACAAGTTTTTGACTTAAGAGCTCGAAATTATGAAAAAATCGAAAATAGCATAACCGTAATATAGAGCATGTATAAATAAATGGAAGACTGGGAAGAGATCCATACGCTACAGTATTATGGTTAAAGAAATTAACGAAGCTCATAGAGTAGTGTCGCTCCGATTTACCGATCGCAACTGCAAGACCTCGCTTCCAGCGCGACACAAATACAGACAATCATATAAAATAAGAGGAAGCAAACGTCAATATTGTCATAAATGTAAACTCAACTTATTCCATAGACACTTCTCTTGAAAAGTACAGTTATTGAAATTAAAGACTGGAAATTGTGAAACAATTCGATAGTATCATAAAAATAAATTGCAGTATGTGGAAATAAATGGAAGCCAGCCAAACAATGCATACGATACATTGGAAAGGTTAAAGAAATAAACATAGACCATACGCTATTGTCGCTTCCGATCTGCCTTCGCAACTAAAAGGTATCCACAGTCGTGTCGCACCGGCAGCGTAGGGACGTATATAGACAAGCATATAAAATAACGACAAGCATAATAAAATATTGTCATAATCGTAAACTCAACTAATCCAGAGGCACTTTTACTAAGAAATACAATTTGATAAACTAGAAATTGATAATTTTGAGAAAATCGGAAATATCATAACAATACCATACAGTATCTATAAATAAATGAAGGACTAGATGAAAGTGCATACGGTATAAAATCAAGGCTATAGAAATAAATGTAGGCCATACAGTAGTGACGCTCCGAAGTACCGAAAGCAACTATAGGACCACTCCTGCCGTCTCGCGCATGACACGTAGGTACGTACGCAGACAGTCATATGAAGTAACAAAGGGATTAAGATGATACATTCATAAGCGTACACTCAAATATTTCCATGGGCACTTTTACAGGAAGCGACAATTTTTAAAGTTACAGATACGAAATTTTGTAATAAAACGGAAATATCATAGCAGTAAGTTACTGAACGCAGAAATAAACAGAAAACTGCAGACGAATGCATACGGTACAAAATCAAGGGTAAAGGAATTAACGAAGACCATTCGGTAGTGCCGCTCCGTTCTGCGTACACTGTTACAAGCCCTCGACAGTCGTGTCGTTCCGACACCGTAGATAAGTATACAGACAATCATATAAAATGACAATATCCTTAAGAAAATATCGTCATAAATGTAAATTTCAACTAACTACGTGAACACTTTTACTTCTGAATACAATTCTTTATAGTAAAACTTGAAAGTTTTGAAAGAAATCGATAAAATCAGCAAATTACACTACGTATTAATAAATGGAAAACTGGGAAAATCTACGTGCGGTACAATATCATGGTTAGTGAAATTAACCAAGATCACACAGTAGCGTCGCTCAAACCTGCCGTACGCAACTACAAGACATCACCATTCGTGTCGCTCACACAGCGTCGGTGCGTATACTGACAAACATATAATATAACAATTAGTATAAAAAAATAATTCGTAAGCGTACACACAACTAATTCCAAAAGCACTTTAACTTAGAAATAAAATTTCATACAATAAAAATACAAAATTTTGAACAAAAAATCTAAAATATCATATCAGTCAATTACAGTATCTATAAGTAAATGGAAAACTGCAATGAAATGCCGACGTTACAAAATCAAGGTTAATGAAATTAACAATGATCGTTCTCTTGTGTCGCTCCGACAGCGTAGGTACGCATGCAGACAATCATTCAATATGACAACAAATTTAACAAAATATTTCCTTAAAGTTAGACTCCGTTAATTCCAAAGGCACTTTTACAAAAAAGTACAGTTTTTGAAATAAAAGATTGGAAGTTAGAAAAAGAGATCGAGCATATCATAACAGTAAATTACGCTATGTAGAAATAAATGGAAGGCCGCGAAAGAACGCTACGGTAGGATACTAAGGTTAAAGAAATTAGCAAGGACCATAGAGTAGTGTCGCTCCGATCCACCGAACTCAACTGCAAGACCACTCCAGCCGTGTCTCTCCGGGAGTGTACAATTGAAAATTTTGAAAAATCGATGATACCATAAAAGTAATTTACTGCACGTAGAAATAAATATAAAACTGCGAATGAATTCTTACAGTACAATGTTAAGAATAAAGAAACTAGCTATGTCCAAAGAGTATTGTCGCTCCGCTCAACCGAATGCAACTGCAAGACCACTCCAGTCATGACGCTGCGGAAGCGTAGGTACGTATAGAGACCATCGTATAAAAAAAGAATAAGTTTAACAATATATTGACATAAACGTACACTCATCTAATGCCAAAGACACTGATACTAAGAATCACAATCAGTTAAACTAAAAATTAAAAATTTTGAGAAACATTGAATATATCATATCAGTAAATTACAATTAGTTAAAATACATGGAAGACTGTAAAGGAGTCTCTACAGTATAATATCCAGGTTATAGAAATTAACGATGACAATACAGTAGCATCACTCCGATCTCCCGAACGCAACTACAAGCCCCGGCCAGGCGTGTAGCCCCGACAGCGTAGGTACTTATGCAGACAATCATATCAAATAATAATATTTTTATCAAGATAATGTCGTAAACGGGTACGCTCAACTAATTGCAAAGACACTATTACTGGGAAATACACGTTCATAAATTTAAAATTTAAAATCATGAAAAAAAACCGAAAATATCGCAACAGTAAATTCAGTATATATAATTAAACGGAAAACTGGGAAAAGATGCGTACGGTATATCTAGGCAATAGTAATATCCGACGACCATCAAGTAGTGTCGTTGCCATCCACCGAACGCAACCACACGACAACCCCAGTGGTATCGTGACGGCGGCGAAAGTACATATGAAGACAATCATATAATAGAACAAGTTATGAAACAAAATATTGTCACAAACGTATGCTCAACTAATTGTTGAGATAAAGAAATGGGTCTCCATTTCAGTGACGGGCACCATAATATCATGTATGCAGTAGAAGATCGGATGTCAAATCTTTCGAGAACGTTACCACCTTATTTTAGAGACGAATGGAAAAGTCAATAGCTTCACCTATCCTGTGATTCGGGGAGGCAAGCCAGGTATTGCGGAAGTAAATCCGCTAAACAGTATTGGCAATAGAAACCTTTCCTCGCGGTATGAACATTAAAGTACAGAGTTTAACCGTCGGTGAACATTAGCCATTGGTACAAAGTCAGCGTTCGTACGGGTTACCTTACATTCCTAGAACCTAAGCAGCTGCACCGTGTGTGTTGCTTAGTGTTCTCGCATACATATTAGTAGACATGTTAGCAGACGGAAGCTCTATATTCATGGATGAATAGAAAAATCGACTGTCAAACCTTTCGAGAAAGCTACCTACATTCCGCGAGCGTCGAACGTCCAAGATAGTAGCGTCACTTATCCAGGGATTCCGATAGTCAAACCAGGTACTTCGGGAGTAAGTCAGCTGAACGGTATTGGCAATACTCCCTTTATGTCACGATTTGAATAATAAAGTAGAGCGTCCAACCGTTTCAGAGCGTTAGCAATTCGCATAAAGTCAATCGTTTTACTGAAGGCCTTATCTGCCAAGAACCTAACACGCTGTAGCGAGTGTCATGCTCAGTGCTCACGGAAACAAATTTATAGACATATTAGCAGATGGATACCATAATTTCATTCATGAATAGTTCAATCGAAAGTAAAATCGTTCGAGAACGATCACACCTTCCATACGGGACGAACGGCTATGTCAATAGCTTCACCTATCCTGATATTTCGATAGTCGAATCAGGCATTCCGGGAGTCAATCCGCTGTACACTAATGGTAATGGACACCATAGCTCACGGTTTGAATATTAAAGTAGAGCAGGGAACCGATTGAGCGGTTACCAGATGGTATAAAATCAACCGTTTGAGCAATTACCTTACCTTTCGAGAACCTAACACGCTGCGGCGAGTGTGCTTTCTTAGTGTAATCGGAAACAAATTAGAATACATTATAGTCACGGGCACCTTAATTTTATGTATGAATAAGAAGATCGAGTGTCAAACCGATCTAGAACGTTTCGACCATCTTTCAGGTTCGAACGGTTGCTCCAACAGCTTCAACTATCCTGTAATTACAAATGTCAAGCCTGGTACTACAGGAGTAAATCCGCTTAACAGTATTTTCAATGGACACCTTATTTCACGGTTCGAATACTACAATAGAAGGTCAAACTGTCGGAGAACATGACCAATTAGTATAGAGTCATTCTTTTTACCGAATACTTTTCCTTCCTACAATCTAACCAGCTGTACCGCGTACGAAGCTGAGTCTTCGCGGAAACAAATTAGTAGACATTATAGCAGAAGCACACCTTATTTTCGAGTACTAACAGAATAATCGAGATTCCAACACTTCGAGAACGATCCCACCTTCTTTGAGAGTCGAACAGCTGAGTCAACAGCGTCACCTTTCCTGTTACTCCGATAGTCAAGCCAGGCATATCACGAGTAAACGAGCTGAACAATATCGGCAATAGACACCTTACCTAGCGATGTGAATAATAAAGAACATAGTCAGACAGTTACAGAAATTTACCAAATGGTATAACGTCATACTCCTTACCGGATACCATACCTTCCCAGAACCTTGCCCGCTATATCGAGGCAATAACATTGTATTCAGGGAAACAAATTAGTGTACAGTTTAGACTCTCGCGCCATAATTACATGTATGAAAGCGAAGGCCGAGTGTCAAACCGCCGGAGCACCTTCCACCGTCTTTCAGAGTCGATCGGCTGAGTCAACAGCTTCACCCATCTTGTGATTCCGATAGTGAAGCCTGGTATTCGAGGAGTAAATCTGCTGACAGTATTTGCATAATTGCTTGAAATTTACAGAGTCAAACCGTTGTAGGAGGGTTCCTATTGGTAGAAAGTCAAACATTACACCGAGGGCTTTACTTTTCGCGAACCTAACCATTGTATCGAAAGTATAACAACGTGATCAGGGAGATAAATTAGTATATATCTTAGTAAAGGGCAACATGATTACATGCAAGAATAAGGAGATCTAGGGTCAAGTCTTTCAAGCACGATATTACCTTCCTTTTGGGTCGATCAGTTAACGATGCTACCGTCTGTGAGAGACGAACGGATACAACAGTAGCGTCACCTATCCTGTGATTCTGAGAGTCTAATTAGGTAATCCGTGAGTAAATCCCCTGAACTGTATTGGCAATAGACCCTTTAATACAAGGTTTGAATACTAAAGCAGATCGTCAAACCGATGTAGATTGTTACTAATTGCTGCGATACAAATTGTTAACAATTGCAACTGCAACCGCCTCACAAAGACCTTATCCTGCGAACAACTAACAGCCCGTATCGAGAGTATAATTTCGTGTTCTGAGAAAGAAGTTAGTCACCATTTCAGTGACGAGTACCTTAACTTAATGTACGAACTAGAAGATCGAAAATCTCAGCTCTCGAGAACGTTGCCACCTTGTGTGAGGGACGAACGGCTAAGTGATGAGCTCTACCTGTCCCGTGATTACGGGAGTCAAACTAGGTATTCCAGGCGTAAATCGACTTAACAGTATTGGCAATAGACACCGGAGATCGCGGTTTGAATACTAAAATAGAGCGTTACACCGTTTGATAGCGTTACGAATTGCCATAAAGTCAAATGTTTTAGCGAAGGCGATACCTTCCTCGAACATCATCAGCGTCATCGATATGATAACTTCGCCTTCCGAGAAAGAAGATAGTATTCATTTCAGTGACAAGCACCATAACTTCATGTATGAATTAAAGGATCGAGGGCCAAACCGTTCGTGATCGTTGCCACCTTCTATGCCATACCTGCGGCTAAAGTAAATAGGTTCACGTATCCAGCGATTCCAGCAGTCAAGCGAGGTATTCAAGGAGTAAACCCGCTAAACAGTATTGGCAATAGTCACCTGTATGCACAGTTTGAATATTTAAATTGGGCGTCAAGCTGTTTGACAACTTAACCAATTGTTATAAAGTCATACGTTTTACCAAAGTCCTTATCCTCCGAGAAAATATCCCGCTGTATCTATAGTATAGCTTCACGTTCGGGGAAGCAAATTAGTATACATTTTGTGTACGGGTTCCTTCATTTCATATACGGAATAGATGATCGATGGTCAAACCGCTCGGGAACGTCGCCATGTTCTGTGTGTGACGAACGGCCAAGTGAATAGGTTCACCTACTGTGTGATTTCGAAAGTCAAAGAATGTATACGGCGACTAAATCCGCTGAGCAGTATTGGTAATAGGCACCTTAATTCACGGTTTGAATATTGAAATAGAGCGTCAAGCCGTTTCAGAACGATACCAGTTGCTATACAGTCAAACTTTTTAGGGAAGGCCGTACCTTCTGAGATGCACAACCCGCTGTAAGTAGAGCGATGCTTAGTATTCACGGAAACAAATTAATAGACATTTTAGTACACGGACACTTTATTTTCATGTAGGAATAGCAAAACCGAGAGCCAAACCGATAGGGATTGTTACAAACATCTTCGAGAGTCAAACGTCTAAGTCAATAGCTTCACCTATCTTGTATTATCGAGAATCAGACCAGGTATTCCAGGAGTTCATCCACGAACAGTATTGGCAGTAGGCACCATAATTCAGGGTATTGATATTAAAGTATATATTCAAGGCGATGGAGAACGATATAACTTGGAATAGAGTAAATCTTTTTGCCGAATATCTTGCCTTCCGAGGACGTAACCCCTCTGTAGCGAGAAAATAACTTAAAGTTCACCAAAACAAATAAGTGGGCATTGAAGCCGATGGGACACCTTAATTTTATGTACGAATAAATAAATCGAGAGTGTAACAGTTCGATAATGTTACCACCTTTCTTGAGAGCCGCACTGCTAATTCAATAGCTGCACGTATCCTGTGACTCCGAGAAACAAACCACGTATTCCGAATATAAACCCGCCGAGGAGTATTGGCAAGAGGCACCTTAATTCAGGGTATAAATATTAAAGCACAGAGTCAAGCCGCTGTTGAATGATATTTATTGGTATATAGTCAAGCTATTTACAGAAGGCCTTACCTTCCAAGGAACAATCCTGCTGTGTACACAGTATAACTAAGTGTGCAGGGAAACAAATTAGTATACATCCTAGTGTAGCGCACCTGAATTTCATGTATGACTTTGAAGATCGAGGGTAAAACCGTTCCGGAACCTTACAACATTCTTGGACGGCTAGGTCAATCGCTACATCTATCATGTGACTCCGAATGTCGTACAAGGTGTTCCGGGAGAAATTCCGCTGTATTATACAGTATTGGCATTAAGCACCGTATATCACGGCTTGCATATTGAAGCCAAGAGGCAAACCATTTGGGAACGTCACCAATTAGTGCCTAGTCAATCTTCTACCGCAAGCCTTACCTGCAGTTAATCTAACACGCTGTATCGAGAGTATGACATCGTGTTCAGTGGACCAAACTACTATACATTTTAGTGACGGGAACCGTAATTTCATGAATGAATTCGAATATCGAGTGCCAACCCGTTGGAAAACGTTATCACGTTCTTTGAGTATCGAACGGCTGAGTCAATAGCTTCACCTATCCTGTGATTCCGGAAGCTGCACATGTTAATCCGGGACTGAATTCGCTGAAAAATATTGTCTATAGACACATTATTTCACAGTTGAAATATTAGAGTAGGGTGGCACGCCACCGGAGAACGTTACCAAATGTTATAAAGTCATACTTTTAACCGAATAACTTGCCTTCCGCGAACCTCACCCGCTTTATCGAGAGTGTAACTTCGTAATCGGAGACACAAATTCGTATACATTTTAGTGGTGGGGAACCTTAACATAGCGTAACATACTCTTCAGCGGATTAACTCCCGGAATGCCTGGCTTGACTCTTAGAATGACAGAATTGTTAGAGCTATTGACTTTGCCATTCGACTCTCACAGAATGTGCTATCGTTCTCGAACAGTTTAACCCGCGGTCTTGTAACTCATACAAGAGGATTCGGTGCCCCTCACTGAATTGAATGCGCAATTGTTTCTCTGTGCACGAACATATACTCCCTATGATGGCGGTGTAGTTCGCGGAATCTGTGGCCTTCGTGAAAACGTTTGGCTTTATACCAATTGGTAACAATATCAACAGGTTGGACTCTCCACTGTAATATTCAATATTGAATTAAGGTGTCCATTGTCAAGAGTCCTCTGCGGACTTATTCCCGCATTACCTGATTTGACTCTCGGAATCACAGGATAGGTCAGGCTATAGACTTGGCCGACCGAATCCCAAAGATGATGGGAACGTTCTCGAAGGGTTTGATGCTCAATCCTTGCATTCATAATGAAATTGAGGACCCCGTCACTAAGCACTATAATAATTCGTCCCTCTGAACACGGTGTTTTATTCTAAATACAGCGGGTTAATTTTTCAGAGGGGAAGGTCTTCGGTAAAACGATTCACTTTCCAGCAATTGTTAACGTTCCCAGTTGAATTCACGCTCCACTATAACATGCAAACCGTGAACTAAGGTGTCTGTTACAAATACTGATCAGCGGATTTACTCCCGGAATACCTGGTTTGATTCTCTGAATCGCAGGATAGGTGATGCAATCAACGTAGCCCTTCGTCTCTCGCAGAAGGTTGCACCGTTCCCGAACGGTTTCACCACCGCTCTTCTGATTTTTACATGAAGTTGAGGTGCCTGTCATTGAAATTAATACTAATTTCTTTCTCTGAACACAAAGTTATTCTCTCGATGAAGCGGATGAGTTTCGCTGTAGGTACGGCCTACGGTAGAAAGTTTGACATTATAGCAATTGCTTGACGCTCTCAAACAGTTTGACGCCTTACTGTAATAATCGTACCGTGAATTAAGGTCTCCATTGCCAATAGTGTGCAGCGGATTGACTCCAGGAATACGTGGTGTGACTATCGGAATAACTGGATATGTGAAGCTATTGTATCAGCTGTTCGGCTCTGAAGGAAGGTAGTTTCGCTCTTCTACGATTCGACTCTCGATTTTCCTATTCACACATGATAATAACATGTGCTTTTGCTACAGTGTCTACTGATTTCTATCCGTGAGCACTAAGCACGATACTTGATACTGAGAGTTAGGTTCTCGGATGGTAAGGTATTCGGTAAAATGTATGACTGTGTACTAATCCGTTATGTTCTCCATCGGATCGACTCTCTACTCTAATATTCGAACCAGGGAGCACGATGTCTATTTCCAACTCTGTTCAGAGCATTTACTCCAGGAATACTTGGTTAGTCTCTCGGAGTCACAGGATAGGTGGAGCTATTGACTGATCCGTTCGATTCTGAAAAAAGTTGATAACTTTCGCGAACCGCTTGACCCATTTTCTTCTTGATCATAATGAAATTAAGGTCCCCGTCACTAAAATGTTTACTAATTTAATACTCTGAACACGAAGTATTACTCTCGATGAAACAGGTGATGTTCGCCGAGGGTACGGCCTTGGGTAAAACGTTTGAATATATATCAATTAGTATTGTTCTCAGACAGTGCGACGCTATATTGTAATATTCAATCCGCGAATTATTATATGTCTTGCGAATTCGGTACAGCGCATTCACTCACGGAATATCTCGTTTGACTTTCTGTGTCACAGGATGTATGAAGCTACTGACTTAGCTGTTTGAATCTCAAAGAAGGTTCTAACTTTTCTAACGATTTTTTTTTTCATCACTAATATGTATACTATTTCGTGCCTTTGAACAGGGTGATGTACTCTAGAACCGGCGGGTTATTTTCTCGGATGGTAAGGCATTCGATAAAACGTTTGACTCTATGTCAATTAGTAACGTTCTCACATGGTGTGACGATCTATTTTAACATTCCCTAAGCGAATTACGGTAGCTATTGGCAATACTGTGCAGCATATTTGCTCTCGGAATACCTGGTTTGACTTTCAGAATCACAGGATAGGTGGAGATATTGACTTTGACGTTCGTCTCTCACAGAAGGTGGCAACGTTCTCGATCGGTTTGACCCTCTGTCTTGTAATTTGAACATGAAAATGTTGAGCCCAACTGCTAACATGTCCACTAATTTGTTTACGTGAACATTAAGCAAGGCACTCGCCACAGCGAGTTAGGTTCTCGGGTGGTAAGGTATTCCATAAAAAGAATGACATTATTCGAACTGTTATTGCTCCCCGACGGTTTGACTCCCGACTGTAATATTCATACCGTGAAATAAGATGTCTATTGCAAAGCATGTCATCGGATTTACTACCGGAATACCGCAGATGATTCTTGGAATCGTCGTGTAGGTGAAGCGATTGATTTCACCGCGCGTCTGTCAAAGACGGTGGTGACGCTGCCGAATGAATTATTTATTATTCAACCCGTGAATTGGGGTGCCTACTGCCTATACTGTACAACGCATTTATTACCGGGATACCTGGATTGGTATACGGAATCACAGGACAAGTGGAGCCATTTATTTGTCTGTTCTTCTCTCTCAGTAGGTGGCTAACGTTCCCGTGCGGTTTGACATTCGATCTTACAATTCATACATGAAGCTAAGGAGGCTGTCACTGAAATGAATACTAATGTCATTCTCTGAACATGAACTTAATCCCTCGATAAAGGCGCTAAATTTCGCGGAAGGTAAGGCTTTCGGAAACACGTTTCACTTTACACCAATTAGTAATGCCCTCAAACGGTTGAAGCTCTACTGTAATATTCATGCCATGAATAAAGCTGTCTATTTCCAAAGCTCATTATCGGATTTGCGCTCGGATTACCTGGTTTGGATTTCGGGAATACAGGATAGGTGCTGCTACTGACATATGCGTTCGAGACTGAAAGAGGGTGGTAGCGTTCTCGAACGGTATGACTATCGATATTCTAATTCCTACATGAAGTTAACGAGCCCGTCACTGAAATGAAATCTAATTTGATTCTTTGAACATGAAATTATACCCTCCATACTGCTGGTTATACTCTCGGAAGGTGAAGTATCCATTAATGGGTATGTCGCTATAGCAAATGGTAGCAATCTCAACCGGCTTGTCGCTCTACTTTATTGTGCATACTGAGAATTAAGGTGTCTATTGCCAATACTGTTCAGCAGATTTACTCCTGCATTACCAGGCTTCACGCCCGGTATCACAACAATAGGTGAAGCTATTGACTCAGCCGTTCGACTCCCAGAGAAGGTGGTAACTTCTGGAAGGGTATAGCCAGTAGACACTTTAATTCACGGTTTGAATAGTAAAGTGGAACATCAAACCGTCTGAGAACATTGCCAATTGGAATAAAGTTAAACATTTTACAGACGGCCTTACCTACGGAGAAGCAAACTCGCTGTTTGGAGAGTATAACTTCGCGATCAGAGGAAGAAGTTAGTATTCATTTTAGTGGCGAGCACCTTAACATAGTGTATGTATCAGAGGCTCGAGAGTCTATCCGGTGGGAACGTTAAAACCCTCTGCGGGAGACGGGCGGCTAAGTCAGTGGCTGCACCTTTCCTGTGATTTCGTGTGACGAACCATATATTCCAGGATATGAACCGCTGCACACTATTGGCCTTGTATACATTATTGCACTGTATAATAGTTAAAGCACTCAGTCAAACCGTTGTAGCCAATTTGTTTCTTTACCAATTTGTATCTTCACCAATTTTTATCCAGTCAAATTTTTTACGGCAAGCATTCCCTGTGGTGAATCCAACCCCCTGTATCGATAGTATAACAGTGCGTTCAGTGGAACAAATTAGTCTAAATGTTAGTGACGGGCAACTTTATTTCATGAACGAATTCGAACATCGAGTGTACAACCGTTCGAGAACGTTTCCACCTTCTTTGAAATTCAAACGGTTATGCCAATAGCTTCACCTATCCCACGATTCCGGGAGTCAAGACAGGCATTCCGCAAGTAAATCTGCTGTTCAGTATGGGCATTACGCACCCTATTTCACGGTATAAATATGTAGGTAATGAGTCAAACCGCCGGTGAAGATTATTAATTAAAATAAAGTAATTCTTTTTACCCAATACAATAACTTCCGAGAACCTGTACCGCTGTGGCGAGTGCCTAGCTGAGTGTTCACGGAAAAAAATTAGTAGACATTTTAGCAGACGGACAACTTATTTTAAGTGAATAGAATATACGAGAGTCTAATCGTTCGAGAACGATCACACCTTCCTTAAGTGTCGATCGCCTAAGTACTTAACTTCACCTATCACGCTATTCCGATAGGCAAACCAGGTATTCCGAGAATCATTCAGCTTTACATTATTGGCAATGGACACTTTAGATCGCTGTTTGAAAAGTAAAGTAAAGCGTCAAACCGCTTGAGAGGATTGACGTTTAGTCTAAAGTCAAACACTTTACCGATGGCCATACTTTCGGAGAAGCTATCCCATCGAATCGAGAGTATAACTTGGTGTTCAGATGACGAAATTAGTAAACATTTTAGTGACGCGGTCCTAAGCTTTATAATAAGTAAGAGGAGCGGTGTTCACACCGTTCGAGAAAGATACCACATTCACTGTGATTCGAAGGGGTAAGTCAATAGCTTCATATATCCTGTGATTGCAACAGGCAAAGGAGATATTTGGGGAGTAAATGCGCTGCATATTATTGGCAATATATACCTTAATCCGCGGATTGGATATTACAGTAGAGCGTCAACGGTTTGAGAGTATTACCAATTGCTATAAGGACAAACGTTTCACCGAAGGACCTACCTACCTTGAACCTCACTAGCGTTATCGAAAGTATAAAGTCGTGTTGACAGAAAAAAATTGGTATTCATTTCAGTGGCGGGAACCTTAACCTTGTATACGAATTAGTAGATAGTTGGTCAGATGGTTCGAGAACGTTGCCTACTTCACCTACCCTGCGATTCCGAGAGTCAAACCAGGTATACCGGGAATAAATCCGCTGAACAGTATTGGTAATAGACACCGTAGTTCACCGTACGAATATTAAAGTAAACAGTCAAACCGTCGGAGAAAATTACTTATTCGTACGAAATCATTCTTCCTACCGAATGCCTTACCTTAAGAGAATCTAACCCGCTGTAGCTAGCGTCTTACTCATTGTTCACGGAAACATATTAGTCGACACTATAGCCGAAGCTCACATTACTTTCACGTATGAACAGAATTATTCAGAGTCATGCCGTTCTAGATCGTTAATAAACTTCTTTGGGGCTGGAACGGCTGAATCAATAGCTTCACATATCCTGTGATTCCAAGAATCAACCCGGGTATTTACCGAGTAAATCCGCTGATGATTATTAGCTCTAGACAAATTAATTCACGGTATGGATATCAAAGTAGAGAGTCAAACCGTTTGAGAACGCTACCAATTGGTACAACGTCATACTCTTCTCCGCATACCTTACCATCCGAGATCATAAGGCGCAGTGTCGTGAGTATAATATCCTGTTCAGAGAATCAAATGGGTATACATTTTAGTGACGGACACCTCAAATTCTTTTAAGAATAAGTAGATCGCGAGACAACCATTTCGAGAACGTTATGACCTTCTTCCAACGTCCAACGGAAGAATCCAAAGCTTCACTTGTCCAGTAGCAAGTCCGTTGTATACTGTTGACGATGGACACCTTAATACGCGGTTTGAATTATAAAGTAGAGCATGAAACCGTTTGAGAAAGTTACCAGATGGTATAATATCAAAATTTTCACCGAAAACCCTACCCTCCGAGAACATAACTCGCTGTATCCAGAGAATATCTTCGTGATCAGAGATGCAAATTCGTAAACATTTCAGTGGCGGATACGTCAACATTATGTATGAATGAGAATAGCGATGGCCAAACCGTTCGATAACGCTTCCACCCTCGTATTTGTGCCGAACGGCTAAGTCTATTGCTTCACGTATCGTGTGATACCCAGGGTCAAATCACGTAATCCGAGATAGAGACCGCTGATGTTTATTGGCATCTGACACCTTAATTCACGGAATGAATATTAATGTAGAGGGTCAAACCGAGGGAGGACATTACCAATTCGCATAAAGTTATATCTTTTACCGAATAACATATCTTCCGGGAACCTAATCTGCTGTAGGGAGTGTCCTGCTTAATGTGTACGGAAACATCGATAGTCAAAGCGTTCGAGAACGTAACCACCTTCTGTCAATGACGAACGCTGAGTCAATAGCATCACATATTCTGTGATTCAGAAAGTCAAGCGCGATTATCCGTGATTAAATGTGCTGTAGAGTATTGGTAATAGACACCTTAATTGGCGGATTGAATATTAAAATGGAGCGTTTCACGGTGTGAGAACGTTACAATTGCATTAACGTCAAACATTTTTCCGAATGCATTACCGTCCGAGAAGCTAATGCCAATAGCTTCACCTAACCTGCAACTCCATGGGAAAAAACCAGGTATTCCGCGACTACGCCCGCAGTACAGTATTGGAATTAGACACGCTATATCAAGTTATCAATATTAAGGAACAGTGTCAAGCCGTTGTAGATCGTTACCTATTGCTATACAGTCTACCTTTTTATCGAAGGCCTTACCTTTCGAGAGCCAATCCTGTTGTATCTAGAGTATTACTTCGCGTTCAAGGAAGCAAATTGGTATATATTTTAGTGACGGCACCCATTATTTCACGTGTGCTTAAGAAGGTCGAATGTCAAACCGATCGAGAACATTACCAACATCCTTTGGAGAAGAACGGCTATATCAGTAGCACCACCTACCATGTGATACCGAGAGTCAAATCAGGTAATCCGGGAGTAAATTCGCTAAACAGTCTTTGCATTACACACGATAATTCGCGGAATAAATATTCAAGGACAGATTCCAGCCGTTGTAGAACTTGCCTGCATCCAGAGTGTAACCTCGTGTTCACGGAAGCGAATTAGTATACAAATCAGTGACGGTCACATTAATTTCATGTATAAAACAGAAGATCGAGTGTGAGAACGTTACCACCAACTTTGAAGGTCGAACGGCTGTCACTAGCAACACACATCCTATGATTCCGAGAGTCAAACCAGGTGTTCCGGGAGTGCATGCGCTGTACCGTACTGGCAATAACCACCTTAATTCTCGGTATGAACAATTACGTGCAGATTCACACCATTGTGGAACGTTAAATATTGGCATGGAGTCCTAATATTTACCGAAGGCCTTACCTTCCGGGAACATATCCCGCTCCTTCGAGAGTGTATCGTCGCGATCAGAGAAACAAATTAGTACACACTTTAGTGTCTGGCACCGGAATATCACTTATGAAATAGATGATCGAGGGTCAAAGCCTTTGAGAACGTTACCACCTTCCTTGTCGGCCGATCGGCAAAGTCAATAGTTTCTCCTATCATGTTACGGGAGCCATGCTTGGCATTCCATCAGTAAATCCCCTGCACAGTATTGACAATAGAATCTATAATTCACGATGCGTGTATTAAAGTAGAGAGTCAAACTGTTTAAAACGCGTAAGCATTGGTACAAGGTCATATTCCTTCCCGGATTCCCTACCATTCGAGAACATGACCCGCTTGTATCGTGGGTACAACTTCGTGTTCAGAGATCCAAATTAGTGGACATTTTTGCAGACGGACGCCTTAACTTCATGTAAGAAGTAGAAGGTGGATTGTCAAATAGTTGGAGATCGTCACCACCATCTTTTAGAGTCGAACCTCTGAGTCAATAGCTTCACGCATCCGGTCGTTCTGAGAGTCAAACCAGGTTCACTGGTAGTAAATCCGCTGCACAGTATTGGGAATAGACACCATAATTCAATCATTGAATATTACAGTAGGGAGGCAAGCCATTGAGGAACATTACCAAATGTTGTAATGTCGTACGTTCCATAGAATAAGCTACCCTCCGTGAGTCTAACCCGCTGTATCTAGAGTTTATATTTGTGTTTAGAGAAGCTGATTAGTATACATTTTAGTGAACGGCACATTAATTTCATCTATGACTCAGAAGATCTGGTGTCAAACCGTTCGAGAACGTTACCTCCTTGTTTGAGTGTCGATTGGCTAAGTCAATAGGTTCACTTATCCAAAGATTCCTAGCAGCAGTCTAGGTCTTCCGCAAGTAAATCTGCTGAACTGTATTGGCAATAGACACTTTAATTCACCGTATGAATATTAAAGTTCAGCGTCAAGCCGTTGCAACAATTTACCTATTCGCATAGAGTCAAACGATTTACCGATGGCCCTACCTTCCGAAACAACCAACCCATTGTACGAGGTGCTCTGCATCGTGTTCATGCAAAAATATAAGTAGACATTTTATACACTGCGCCTTAATTTCTAGTATGAATTAGAAGATCGTGTGTCAAACCGAACGAGATCGTTACCACCTTTGTGCCGAGTCGAACGGCCAAGTCAATAGCTTCACCTATCCTGGGACTTCGAGAGCCATACCATGTATTCCGGGAGTTAACCCGCTGAATAGTATTGGCAATAAACACCTTAATTCTCGGTGTGAAAAATAAAGAACAGATTCACACCACTGTAGACACTTACATATTGGCACGGAGTCAGACTATTTACCGAAGGCCTTACCATTCCGAGTACCTATCCCGCTCCTTCTAGAGTGTATCGTCGTGATCAGAGAAACAAATCGGTGAACATTTTAGTGACGGTCACCATAATTACATGTATGAAGTCGAAGTTCGATGGTCAAACCGTTCGATAACGTTACCACACTCTTTGTGGTTCGAACGGCTACGTATATACCTTCACTCATCCAGCGATACCGAGAGTCAAATCACGTAATCCGAGATAGAGACCGCTGATGTTTATTGGCAACTGATACCTTAATTCAAGGTATGAATATTAATGTAGACGGTCAAACCGAGGGAGGACATTACCAATTCCCTTAAAGTCATTCCTTATACCGAATAACATATCTTCATAGGGAGTGTCCTGCTTAATGTTCCCAGAAACAAATTAGAAGGCATTTTAGCGATCGAACACCACATGCTTGTGAATAATTATCATCACCTAGAATCAAAGCGTTCGAGATCGTTACCACCTTCAGTGACAGACGAACGGCTAAGTCAATAGGTTCACCTTCCCTGCGATTCTGTGGGTCAAACCGTGTATTCCGGGAGTAAATACGTTAAACAGTCTTGGCAATAGACACCTTAATTCACGCTATGAATAATAAAGCAGACCGTCATACCGTTGTAGAGGGTTACATATTGCTATAAATTCAAACCCTGTCCCGAAGGCCTTTCCTGACGAGATGCTAACCCGCTGTACCGAGAGTATATCGTCACGTTCAGTGGAACAGATTACAGTACATTTTTATGATGGTCACCTTAACTTCATATATGAATTAGAAGATCGGGAATCAAACAGATAGAGAACGTTACCTCCTTCTTCAAGAGTCGGACGGCTATGTTAACAGCGTCAACTACACTGTGATTCCGAAAGCTAAACCAGATATTTCGGTAGTAAATCCGCTGAGCAGTATTGGCAGCAGTATCTCTAATTCACGGATTGAATATTAATGTAGAGTGTCAAACTGTTTGTGGTCGTTACCAATTGGTATAAAGCTAAACGTTTCTACTGAATGCATTAACCTCCGAAGACATAACCCGTTCGAGAACGTTACTTCCTTCTGTGAGAGTCGAACAGCCAAGACAATAGCTTCACCTATCCTGTGATTCCGAAAGTCAAACCAGGAATTCCGGGAGCACATCCGCTGGACAGTATTGGCAATAGACAGCTTATTTCACGGTACGAGTATGAGGGTAGAGCGTCAGACGGCTATAGAGCTTCGTATTTTAGTTTAGAGTCAAACTTCTTACCGATGGCCATACCTTTTCGAGAAGTCCAACCCGCTGAAGCAAGTGTCTTGCTCAGTGTTCAAGGTAGCAAATTAGTAACATTTGCTCCGGGAATACATGGACAGCCTCTTCGAATATTGGAATACGGCAAGCTATGGACTTAGCCGTTCGTCTCTCAAAGAAGGCGGTAACGTTCTCAAACGGCTTGATACCCGATCTTATAAATAATACCCGAAATTATGGTGCCCATCATTAAAATGAATACTAATGTGTTTCTCTGAACAAAAATTTATCCCCTCGATACGGAGGTTTACATTCTCGGCAGATATGGCTTTCGGTAAAAGGTTTAACTATATACAAGTAGGTAACGCTCTGAAACGGTATGTCGGTCAGCTTTAATATTGATTCCGAGGATTAAGGTGTCTATTACCAATACGGTACGGCGCACTTACTCCCAGAGTGCCTATTTTGTCTCTCGGGATCCTAGAATACGTGAAGCTATTAACTTAGCCGTTCGAATCCGAAAGAATGTGGTAACGTTTTAGAGTAGTTTGACTCTCGATTTTGCTATTCAGACACGAAAATATGGTCTCCGTCAGCTATAATGACTACTATTTTGTTTCCGTGAGCACTAAGTAAGACACTCGCTAGTTCGGCGTTCGTTCTAGGTCGATAAGTTATTCGATAGAAGGTTTGACTTTATACCAGTTGGTAACGTACTCGAACGGTTTGACGCTCAACTTTAATATCCATACAATGAATTAGTGTGCCTATTGCCAATACCTTTAAGCGAATATACTCCCGGTATAGTTGCTTCGACTCTCGGTATCAGAGGCTAGTTGACGCTATTGACTTAGCTGTGCGACTCTCAAAGGTGGTGATAACGTTCTCGAACGGTAGGACTCGCGATCTCCTTATTCGTCCACGAGATTAAGGAATCCGTCGCTAAAGGGAATACGAATTTTCTTCTATAAGCACGTAGTTATGCCATCGATATTCCGGGTTTGAATCGCGGAAAGTAAGGTGTCCGGGAAGTTGATTGTCGTCATACCAATTGGTAAAGTTCTCCTACGGTTTGCCGCTCTACTTTCATATTCATACCGCAAATTAAGGTTGTCTATTGCCAATATTCTTCATCAGATTATCTCCCGGAATACACGGTCTGTCCCTGGCAATCACAGGATAGAAAAAGCTGTAGACATAGCCGCCCGATTCTCAAGGCTGGTGGTAACGATCTGGAACGATTTGACACTTTATCCAGTAATTCATACATGGAAGTAAGATGATCGACACTAAGATGTATAATACTCTGTCTCTCTAAAGGCCAATTTATACACTCGACGCAGCGGGTTAGCTTCTCGGAAGTTAATGCCTTCGGTAGAATGCTTGACTCTATGCCAATAGGGAACGGTGCACAACTGTGTGACACTGTGCTTTAATATTTATACCGGGAAGTAGGCCCTTTAATGCGACTAGATTGTGCAGCCGATTTTCTCCCAGAGTACTCGGTTTGACTTTCGGAATCACATGATACGTGAAGCATTTGTCTTAGGCGTTCGACACTCAAAGAGGACGATAACGTTCCCGTACGGTTTTGCCCTCCACCTTCTCATTTATACATGAAGTTAAGGTGCTCGCTACAAAAATGAAGACTAATTTCTTCCTCTGACCACGAAGTTATACTCTCGAAACAGCGAGTTCGCTTCTCCGTAGGTAAGGCCATCTGTAAACTGATTGACTTCATTCCAATTGGCAATGCTCTCGAACGGTTTGACGCACTTCCTTACTATTCAAACCGTGGTTTGTCTCTCCGGACCATGGGATAGGTGAAGCGATATCTTGCGATTCTTGAATACGTGAAGTCAACGTGACCGTCACTGAAATGAATACCAACTTCTTTCTCTGAAAACGAACTTATACCCTCCATGAATCCGGCGAGGTTCGCCGAACATAAGGCCAGCTGTAATACGATTGACTTTATACCAATAGCTAACGTTATCAAACGGTTTGACGCACTATTTTAATATTCACTCCGCGAATTAAGGTATCTATTGCCAGCACTGTCCAACGCATTTACTCCTGGAATACATGGTTCATCTCTCGAAATCACAGGAAAGGTGAAGCTATTGCCTTAGCCATCCGACTATCATAGGAGGTGGTAACGTTCTCGGACGATTTGACCCTCCATATTCCTATTGATACATGTAATTAAAGTGTCCGACTTCTAAAGAGACTACTAATTTGTTTCCTTGAACACTAAGCAGGACACTTGCTGGAGCGGGTTATGCTTGGCCATATATCAGTAGGTACCGTTCTACAATGGTTCGAATCCCTACATTACTATTCATACCGCAAATTAAGGTGGCTATTGCCAATATTGTACTACACATATACTCCCGGCATACCTGGTTTATCCCTCAGAATCACAGGATATGTGAAGCTGCTGATCTAGCCGCCCCGACTCTCAAAGGGGGTAGTAACGTTCTCGACCGGTTGGACCATCGATATTCTAATACATACATGAATTTAACCTGTCGCCACCAAAACGTTATTAATGTGTTTTTCTGTGCACGATGTTATACTCTAGATACGTCGGGTTAACTTCCCGGAAGGTAAGGAATTCGGTAAAAGGAATGACTTCAAACGAATTGGTAATATTCTGCAACGGTTTAACTCACTACATTAATATGCATGAAGTGAATTAAATGTGTAAATTGCCAATACTACTGAGCGGATACACTCCAGGAATAGCTGGTAAGATTGTGGGAAACACTGGATATGTGAAGCTATTGACGAAGCCGTTCGACACTCATATAAGGTGGTAACGGTCCCGAACGGTTTGACCATAGATCTCCTAAACCATACATGAAATTAAGGCGCCCGTCACTGAAATGTATACCAACTTCTTTCTCTGATCACGAAGTGATGCTCTCGATACTTGGGGTTATCTGTTCGCAGGGGATGGTCTTCGGTACAGCGCATAACTTTATAGCAATTGGTAACATTCTCAAACGGTTTGACGCTCTATTTTAGTAAGCAAACCGTGAATTCGGGTGTGTATTATCAACAGTGTTCAGTGGATATACTCCCGGAATACCAGGTCTGATTCTCGGAATCGCAGGATGGGTGAAGCTGTTGACCTAGCCCTTCGTCACTCACAGAAGGTGATAACTTTCTCGAGCGATTTGACACTCGATCCTTTACTTCATGCTTGAAATTATGGTGCTCGTCACCAAAATGTATATTATTGTCTTTCCGTAAACAGATAGACATACTCTCGATACGGCGGGTTAGCTTCTCACAAGGTACGGCTTTCTGGAAGAAGTTTGACCCTATAGCAAATGGCATCACTCTCACACGGTGTGACGCTCTATCTTAATATTCAAAGCGAGAATTAAGGCGTCTATTGCCAAAACTCTTGAGCGGACTTTCTCCCGGAACACCTGGTTTGACGTTCTTTTAATTCATGCATGAAATCAAGGCGCTCGAGACTAAACTATATACTAGTTCCACCCTCTAAACAAGGTGTTTCACTCCAGATACAGTCCTGTAATTGTGTACTGCAGATCGGAGCGGCATACTGTATGATCTATTTTAATATCATTAGCCTTGATATTGTACCGTTTGCATTGTTTCGCGGTTTTCTATTTATTTCTACATTCTGCACTCTGCTGTTATGATATTTTCAATTTTCTTCCAAATTTTCTTCTTGCATTTTAAAAAAATGCATTTCTCAGGGAAAGTGTCTTCGGAATAAGATGAGTGTACGTTTATGACATTATTTTTTTAAACATAGAGTTATTTTATGTGATTGCCTGTATGCGTACATACGATGTTGGAGCGACACGGTCGGCAAGGTCATGTAATTGCGTACGGCGGAACGGAGCGGCACTGCTGAACGGTCTTCGATATTCTCATTATCCTTCATTTTGTAACGTATGCATTCCTTCCCGGTTTCCTATTGATTTACAAATACTCTTGCTTAATGTTATCATATTTTCGATTATTTTGAAATTTTCAATTTTTATTTCAAAAAATAGCATTTCACAATAATAGAGCCTTTAGAGATTGTTGAGTGTACGTTTATGTCATTATTCTGTTAAACTAATTGTTATTTTACATGAATGTCTCCATACGTACATACGCTGTCGAAGCGACTTGACTGACGTGGGCTTGTGGTTGCGTAGTGCAGATGGAACCAGCACCACTGGACGGACTACGTTAATTACTTTAACTATATCATTGTCCTGTATGCATTGTTTCTTCGCAATTTTCGATGTATTTCTACACATTGCTATTTACTGTTTTGGTACTTTCGACATTCTTCGTAATTTTCAATTTTAATTAAAAGGCTTGATTTTCTTCGTAGAAGTGTCTTTGGAATTAGGTGAGTGTACGTTTATGACATTAATTTGTTAAACTAGTTGTAACATTATATCAATGTCTTTATACGTAACTACGCTGCCGGAGCGACACGACAAGCGATGTGTTGTATTTACGTATGGCAAATCGGAGCGACACTACTGAATGGTCTTTGATAATTTCATAAGCCCTGATTTTGTACGGACTGTATTTCTTTGCAGTTTTCCATTCATTTATAGATACTGTAATTGACTGTTATAATATTTTCGATTCTTCAAAATTTTCAAATTTCAAATTACAATAATTTACTTTTTAGGAAATGTGTCTTTGGAATTAATTGAGTGTACGTTGATGACAATATTTTGTTAAATTCTTGGTTATATTGTAGGATTGCCTCCATGCGTACCTACGCTTCCGGAGCGACACTGCTAGAGCAATCCTATAGTTATGATTAATATATCGGAGCGACACTGCAGTATGGGCTTTGTTAACTTCTTTAACCTTGATATTGTACCGTTTGCAATCGTTCGCACTTTTCTATTTATCTCTACATACAGTAACTTACAGTTTTGATTTTTTCGATATCTTTCAAGATTTTCTACTTTTAGTTTCAGAAATTGTATTCTCAGTAGAAGTGCGATTGGAGTTATTAGGTTGCACGACTTTAATGTGAGGTTATAAACATATTTTTATTTTATACCACAGTCAGTATACGTACCTACCCATCCGGAGCAACGCGACTGTCAATGTCTTCTAGTTGCGTACGGCAGATCGGATTGGCACTACTGGATGGCCTTCGTTAATTCCATTTAAAATGATATTGTACCGTATGCATGTTTTCCCAGTCTTCCATTTATTTATACATATTGTAATTTACTGTATGATATTTTCGATTATATTCAAAATTTTTAATTTTAGTTGGAGAAATTGTGTCTTGTGATAAATGCGACTTTGGAATTACTTAATTGTACGCTTATGACATTATTTTCTTGTACTTACTGTTATTTTATAGGAGGGTCAGTCTAGGAACCTAGGCTTCCAAAACTACACGGCTGGCGTCATCTGTTAGCTGCGTTCGGCAAATCGGAGCGACATACTGATGGTCTTCGATAATTTCTTTATCCTTTATTTTCTTCCGTATGCATTTTCCCCAGTTGTTTAATTGTTAACACATTCTGTATTTGACCGTCATTGTATTTTCAATTTTTTGGGGAAATTTTTCTTTTTTATCTGAATAAATTATATTTCCGTGCAGAGCGCCTTTAGAATTAGTTGCGTGTAGGCTTTGGCAATATTAGATGGAATTCATTGTTATTTTATATGATTGATTCCATACGTACTAAGGCTTCCGGAGCGACACGTCCGGAATGGTGTTGAACTTGCTTTCGAGTGATCCGTCGACATTACTGTATGGTAATCGTCAATTTTCTTAACCATAACATTGTACCGTATGCATTCTTCCGGACCCTTCTATTTATTTTAACGTGCTGTAATTTACAGTTTCGATATTTTCGATTTTTTTCTTTTTAGAATTTCGTATTCTAAGTTTAAAGAATTGTATTTCTTAATAACAGTGTCATTGGAATTAGTTGTGTGTTCGTTTGTGGCTATACTTTGTTAAGCTCTTGGGTACTTTATAGGATTGTTTCTATACGTATCAGCGCTCCCGGAGCGGCACAGCTGCTTTGGTCTTGTAATACAGTTCATCGGATCGGTGCGAGACTGCTTTATGGTGTTTGTTTATAATTTTAACCATAATATTGTACCGTATTAATTCTTACATAATTAGCTATTAAATTTCATTTGCTGAAATTTACTGTGATGGTATGTTCGATTTTTCAAAATTATAAATTCATGTTTACAGATTTGTAATTCATAGTAAACGTATCTTTGGAATTAGCCATGTGTACGGTTATGAAAATATTCTGATGAACTTATTGTTATGTTATATGATTGTACGTATACGTACCAACACTGCCATATGCCGCACAACTGCAGTGGTCTTGTAGTTGCTTTCGGTTGATCGGAGCGGCATTACTGGATGGTCCTGGCTAACATCTGTAACCTTGATTTTGTACCGTATGTATTTTTTCACAGTCATCCATTTGTTTACGCAAACAGCAATGGAATGCTATGACAATTTCGATTAGTCTTCAAAATATCCGATTTTTAATATGAAAGATAGTATTACTTACTAAAAGCGTCCTTTGAATTGGCTTAGTTTACGTTTATGCAATATTATGTTAAACTTATCGTAATTTTATATTTATCTTCTGCATATGCCCATACTCCTCCGCAGCGACGCGGCGGGAGTGGACTTGTTGTTGCGTACAGTTTATCGGTGCGACTCGACTATGCCCGTCAACGTATGCGCATTGACGCAACGGGGCGACAGGACAGAAATGGACTTGTAGCTGCGTACGGTACCGCGGAGCCGCAATACTGGAGTGGTTTCGTTAATTTCATTGGTCGTTATATTTTAACGTATGCATTTTTGTTTTGCTTTCCAATTATTTCTAAATAATGTAACATATTGTTACGATGCATCCGATTTTTTTTTCGAAATTTCAAATTTATAATTTTAAATAATGTATTTTTTAGTAAGAGCGTCTTTCGAGTTAGTTGAGTGTACGTTTATGTCGATATCATGTTAAATACTTTGTTATTTTTTATGATAGTCAGGCTGGTGTTGCAGTTGCATACAGTAAATCGGAGCGTCAATACTGAATGGTTTTCGTTAATTTCATTAATCTTGACAGTGTGACCTATGCACTTGTCCCATGTTTCTACGTATTTCGGCATACTGGAATTTATTCTTATGGCATTTTCTATTTTGTACAGAATGTCATATTTTTAATTTTAAAAATTGCACTTCTTTGGAAAATCTTCTTTGGATATTGTTGAGTGTACGTTTATAACAATATTTTGTTAAACTATTATTATTTTATATGGTAGTCTGTAAATATACTTATGTTGCCGAAGTGACACGGCTGGACTGGATTTGTAGGTGCGTACGCCAGTTAGGAGCGTCATACTGGATGGTCTTCGTTAGTTTCAGTAATCATGATTTTACACCGTACAAATTTCTTATCAATTTTCCCTATTATTAATACATTCTGTTATTTCCTGCTATCTTAATTTCGATTTCATTTCATAATTTTCTATTTCTATTGTAAGAAAATGTATTTCATAGTAAAGCTGCCTTTGGAAATTGTTGAGTGTAAGATCATGGCAATATCTTGTCAGGTTTGTTGATATTTTATATGACTGTCTGTATGCGTACCAACGCTCGCGGCTTGACACGGCTGTGAAGGTCTTTAGTTGTGTACGGCAGAACAGAGCGGCACTACCGTACGGCCCTCTTTAACTTCTTTAACCTCGATATTGTACCGTACGCATTTGTTCTCAGTAACGATTTATTTATACATACTGTAATCTGCAGTTACGATATTTACGATTCTTTATTCTTATTAATATATATTATATCTTATATATTAAAAAATAACTTTATACTATATTAGTCGAGTAGTATAGATTTAATTTTATACTATTTTCGGCGAGTAGTATACATTTAATTTTACGTTATTATAAATAATTAATTTTGTACTATTATAATAATATACATTTAATTTCAAACTATTATAATTAATTCTATACTATTTTAGTCGAGTAGTATAGATTTAATTTTATATTATTATAATTAATTTTATTGTATTTTAGTCGAGTACTATAGATTTAATTTTATATTATTATAAATAATTAATTTTATACTATTACGATAGTATAGATTTAATTTTATATTATTATAATTAATTTTATACAATTTTAGTCGAGTAGTATAGATTTAGTTTTGTACTATTATAATTAATTTCATACAATTTAAATGGTATATATTTATTTCTATACTATTATGATTAATTTTGTACTATTTTAATAGTTTAGATTTTATTTTATATTATCATAAATAATTAATTATATACTATTTTAATTGAGTAGTACAGATTTAATTTTGTATTATTACTATAAGTAATTAATTTCATACTATTTTAAAAGTGTAGATTTAATTTTACATTACTATAATTAATTTTATACTATTTTAATAGTATATATTTAATTTCACATTATTATTACTAATTTTATGCTACTTAAGTCGAGTAATATAGATTTAATTTTATACTATTGTTATAAATAATTAATTTTAATATAAAATTTACAAATATTAAAAATTATTTTTAATATTTTATAGGTTTTAAATTTAATTTCTTTTTAATATTTATGGGTTTATTACTTTATTTAAGGATACAAAACCTATAAATTTTAATTAATTTTAATGTTCCATAGGTTTAGAATTTAATTTATTTAAGGATACAAAACCTATAAATATTAAAAAATATTTATTTTAATATTTATAGGCTTATTAATTTTAAGGATACAAAAGCTATAAATATTAAAAATTATTTATTTTAATATTTATTGGTTTATTAATTATACGGATACAAAACCTATAAGTATTAAAATTAATTATTTTAATATTTATAGGTTTATAAATATAATATATATGGAAATAATAAAATTCATATATTTAAAATTTTTAATATTAATGATTATTAATTATTTATAATAATTTATATAACATTTATATATAAATATATATGTGCGTAATTATTAATTAATTAAATTTATTATAAGTATAATAATTATTATAAAATTTTATTTTAAAAATAAAATATTTTTTTACATATAAAAGAATAAAATTAAATTATAAATTTTAAATAGGATTTCAGTTATAATTTATAGTATAAAATTTTGCAATTTTAAGTTAAAATTTAAATTTTAAATCTAAATTTTCATACAAATTTTTGATCGGAAATTTGAAAAAATTTTATTGTAGCTTTAATAATTAGTTACATTAATAAAATTTATATTTAATTTAACTTAAATATTAATAAAATATAAAAAAATTTAATATTAAAAGTGAATGTTTATTTTAGTATTTAATTTCTATGTATTTAATGAAAATTAGGTTTGGAAATTAATTTCAATAAAGATAAATTTAGTGCCAGCAATAGCGGTTAAACTATTTTAATAAATTAATTAAATCAATTAAAATTATTTATTTAAAATTTATTAATTATTAAAATAAAGAATTTTTAGGTAAAATTTTTAAATAATATTTAAATTTAATTTTTAATTAAATACATTTTTAAAATTTTATTTCAAAACCAGGATTAGATACCCTGTTATAAAAAATATATAATTTATTAATAATTAAATGTAAATCAGTAAAATTAAATAATATGGCAGTCTTTTTATTTATTTAGGGACACTTGTATATTAATTTGATAATCCACAATAAGATATACTTTAATATTTTTTTTTTATATTGTTGTTCTTAGATTCATTAAAAATAGTAAATTATAATATTATTATAATTTAATATAATATAAATTCAAATTAAAATATAGGAAATTTAATATAAAATGAGTTATAATAATATTTAGTTTTGGGTAATTTACTTTCAATATTAATATGAATGAGGATTTAATATTAAGTATAAATATTTACTTAAATTGAATATAATTTAAATGATGTACTAATTGCCCTACAATTTCATTATAAATTGAATAAGTCGTAACATAGTAACAGTACTGGATCGTGTTCTTAGCTTTTAATATTTAAAATTGAATGATTATTAATTTTTTAACTTAAAATTAATTTTTATAAATTAAATTTTTATAAAATAAATATTTTATTTTTAAGGTTGTTAAATTCATTAATTACTTTTTAATTTATAAATAAATTTATAATAATTAAAATTATAATGAATATTTAATGTTTATGTATTTATTTATAATATTTAAATTAAATTATTTAAATATATAGTATGTAAAGAAATTGAAATTTAATTTATATAATAGAGAATTAAATTTATTTTGTATCTTTTGTATCAGGGTAAATTAATTTAATTCAATTATATTTAATTATGTCGAAAATAAGTGAGCTAAATATATATAATTTTTTTGGAGAATAAAAATTGAAAATTTATAATTAGTAATTAAATGTTGTTCGAATTTACTGATATCTAGCTTTTAATAAATTAAATTTGATTTAGATATAATTTCATTTTAATTATAAAATTAATATATAATTAAAATTTGTACATTAAAAATTTATGGAATAAACTATAAATTTATAAATCATAATTTAAATTTATTATTTTTTATGTTTATTAATTTCAAATAATTATTAATATAAAATATATAATAATTTGAAATTGAAATTATAAAAATTTAATAATTTAATATAATAATTCAAAAAAAAATTTAAATTAATGAAAATTTATTCTAATGATTGGATTAGTAATTATTTACTAATATAAATTTAATTAATTAATAATATTTATAATTTAGGTATTAGCAAATTTACATTACTAATATATAAATATATATTCACCTCTTTATCAAAAACTTGTCTTTTAGAATTTAATTTAAATTCAAATCAGCTCAATAAATTTTTAAGTAGCTGCAGTATATTGACTGTATTAAGGTAGCATAATCAATTGTCTTTTAATTATGGAATGGAATGAAAGAATTAATGAAATAAATACTGTCTCAATTATAATTAATTAACTTAAATTTTTAGTTAAAATGCTGAAATTAAATTATGGGACGATAAGACGCTATAGAATATTATATTAATTTAATAACAGTTAGTAATATATTTTATTAATATTTTTAAATTAATATTTATTTGGGAGGATTTATAGATTTGTTAAACTTTATACTATAATATTAATTAAAAAATAAATTACCTTCGGGATAACAGCGTAATATCTTTTTAAAGAACAAACTATCAAAGATGATTGCGACCTCGGTTTGAATTAAGATAAATTTTAAATGCAGAATTTTAAAAATTAAGTCTGTTCGACTTTTAGAATCTTACATGACCTGAGTTCCGATCGTCGTAAGTCAGATCTGTTTCTATCTATAATAATTTGATTAATTAGTTGTACGATAGGACTTTCAATGAGAAATAATTTTACTGTGTATAATAAATATTTAAAAATTAAAATTAAAATAATTATTTTAACCAATTAAAACGTATTAAATTTAGAGTTTAAGAAAATTATATTACATTTATAATTAATAATAATTTTATTTTATAAAAATTATTATTTTTGAATATTACATTTTTTAGTTATAATGGTTTTTTTATTAATTAGGGTTGCATTTTTAACTTTATTTGAACCTAAATTATTATCATATATTCAATATCGATCAGGACCAAATAAGATTGGTCTTTTAGGTTTATTACAACCTTTTAGAGATGCTTTAATATTATTAACTAAAGAATGATTTATTTTTAATTATATTTTAATATTTATTTTTAGTCCAACAATTATATTTATTTTATCTTTTGTTTTATGATTAATTTTACTTGAATTAATTTAAATATATTTATTGAATCTAAATATTCAATAATTTTTGTTTTTTTGATTATAAGATTAATAATTTTTCCAGGTTTTTTAATTGGTTGATTTTCATATGATAATTATGCAATATTAGGTTCTATACCATCAATTGCTCAAATAATTTCATTTGAGATTAGAATATTTTTTATAACTATAATTTTTTTTATTTCAATAGAAAGATTTTCTTTAATGAATTTAAAATTAAATCAATTAAATATTATATTTTTTATTTTATTAAATCCTTTATGTTATATATTTTTTATTAGTTTATTAATTGATCTAAATCGATCAACTTTTGATTTAATTCAAGGGGAATCAGAATTAGTTTCAGGTTTTAATAATGAATATCATAGAAGAATGTTTACAATAATTTTTTTGTCGAAATATTTAAATATTATATTTATAAGATTATTATTGGTAATTCTATTTTTAATTATAATAATTGATTATTAATATTTTTTATCATTTATATATTAAATTTAATTTTATTGATTTGAATTCGAGCATTATTATTAGGTATTCGATTTGATCAGTTAATAAGTTTTTGATGAACTGATATATTAATTATTATTATAAATTATCTAATATTAATGTATTTAATAAAAAAAATTAAAATTTGTTTTTTAAGATAATAAAAAATTTAATCTTTATACCATATTTTCAAAGTATATGCTTATTCAAATTCATTAACTTTAAAAAATTAAATAATCTCAAAATCTATTTAATTTGAATCAAATAATATAAAATAAAAAATATGATAAAGTAAAAAAAATATTTAAATTAATATAAGGATATTCAATTATTTGTCCTCCTAGTCATGTTAATATTAAAGAATTACTAATAAAATATCAATAATAGAATAGTCTAATAGGATAATTTTTTAAGTTTTTAAAATAATAATTATTTATTAAAGGTAATGTAAATAAAATTATAATTGAAATAATTAATCTAATTACTCCTCCTAATTTATTAGGAATTGATCGCAAAGTTGAATAAGCAAATGAAAAATATCATTCTGGTTTAATATGAATTGGTGTAATTATTGAATTATCTATATTAAAATTATCAGGATCTCCAAATTAATAAGGATATTGAATGTTAATAAATATAAATAAAGATCGAATGATAATAAATCCCAATTAATATTTAATTACAAAGTAAGGATCAAAAGGAATTTTATAAATATTTCTATTTGTTCCTACAAGATTTGTTGATCCTGTAATATGTAAAGTAATTAAATGTAATATTACTATTATTGTAATAATTAATGGTAAAATAAAGTGTAATGAAAAGAATCGATTTAATATTGAATTAATAATTATGAATCCTCCTCAAATTCAATCCACTAATGATTGACCAATATAAGGAATTGCTGATACTAAATATCTAATTACTATAGCTCCTCAAAAAGATATTTGTCCCCATGGTAAAACATAACCTATAAATGCTGTTATTACTGATAATAAAAGAATTGTAATTCCAATATTTCAATCTATAATTAATTTAAATTAATAATAAAATAAATTTCGTTGAAAATGTAAATATATTACTATAACATAAAAAGATGCTCCATTTATATCAATTAATCGAATTAATCATCCAGAATTTACATCTATTATAATATGAAAAAATTTTTATAAATGCTTAATTAATTTTTGGACAATAATTTATTGATAAATTAAAACCTGAAATAATTTGAATTAATAAAAATAAAGATAGAACTGATCCAAAATTTCATACATAATTAATATTTATAGGCGTTGGTAAATAAATAAAACTAAAAATAAATTTTAATGTTTTAATACTTTTTAATTTTTTATATTTATTCATATTAATTTTGTTGTAAACATTTTTTTATAATAGATGTTATTTTAACTGAAAAATATAAAGTAATAAATAATATTATAATTATAAAAAATAATATATTAATATTTGATTAAATTTTTTTATTTCAATAACTATTAAAATATTATTATTTAAATTTAATTTAAATTATTAAATAAGTTATTTTTAGATAAATATTAATTAATATATGTATATATATATATATATATATATATAAATTATTATTCAATTAATAAATAATCACAGAATATTAATTTTATTAAATTTAAACTTTGGTAAATTTAATAAAGTAATAAAATATGAAAAAATATTTATAACACCAGAAATATAAATAAGTATAGATGTAATTAGTTTATACATAAGATATATTATAATGAAGACAATAATTTAAAAAAAATGTTTTTATTGAATAAATTAAAAAAAATAATAAATATTTCATAGGAGAATAAAAATTATTAATTTCTAACATTAAATTTATAAATAAAAATGATATAATTAATGGTGTCAAATTTATTATTATTATATTTATTATTATTATTATAAATTATATTTATATTGTATGTATTTTAATTTTAATACTTAATTTAATTTTCATAAAACAGTTTATTAAGAACTATAGTTTTGGATACTATAATAATTTTATTTAAAAACATTTTTGAATTTTATGAATATAAAATTATAATTTTGCCTTAAATAGTTAATTACTCACATTAATTTACATAATTAATGTTTTTATTAAATTAATAATATATTTGTTGAAATTATAATTAATATTTTATTATTTAAATTTATTATATTATTTTATTTTAATAATTATTTATTAATATTTTTAATTTTAATTAAATATATCTCATTTTCTATTTTAATATATTTAATATATGATAATAATAGATGGATGTATTTAATATATTTAATTTATTCAGTAGGAGAAGCAATTTTAGGATTATCTTTAATAGTAAGATTAAATTATATATATGGTTATCAAAAAATTAAATTAATTAGATTAATTAATTAAAGTTTTTAAATGAATGAATTATTAATTTCATTATTAATATTTTTTTTATCTAAAATTAAGTTAATTTTAGATTATAATTCATTATTTTTAGTACCATTTTTTATAAAAATCAAATTAAATTGATTAGATTTAAGATTTATTATTATATATTTAGGACTAAGATTTTATTCTTTTATTTATGAATTTCATCTTTATGAATTTTTTCATTAATTTTTTAAAATTTAAATATATAATTTAAATATAATTTTTTCATTTCCTTTATTATTTATTATTTTATATTTATATATAAAAAATAATAGTTTAAATTTTGAATTAATAGAATTAACTAATGATTATATTTCAATATTTATTTTTATTTATATATTACTATCGTTTGTAGTTAAAATTCCTATATATGTAATACATTCTTTATTATTAAATGCTCATGTTGAAGTACCTGTTTATGGATCAATAATTTTAGCATGAATTATATTAAAATTAGGTAGTTATGGATTATTACGATTATTATTTGTTTTTAAATATTATTTTTTAAAAATAAATAATTATATTCTAACAGTTAGAATTTCAGGTATATTAATTTTAAGAATTATATGTTTACGTCAATTAGATATAAGTTTCATTATTTACATTATTTTTATATTGTTTATTAAGATTTATTAATACGATTTATTTTTCTCATTTATTAGTAATGGTAATTGTTATTTTAAATTTAATTTATTAAACGGTAAATTAATTAATAATTTTACCTTAGTAATACATTGAATTCCTTAAACTTTTTTTGTATTTAATTTAATTTTAATTTAAATTTAAATTATGACAAAATATTAATTTTAAAAATTAATTTTATTAATGAAATATTAATATTAAATAGTAATTAATTTATTTATTTATAGAATTTATTTATTTTTTTAAGGTTTACTTTTTTTTATTTTTAATTTTTATTATTTATTAATTAATAATATTATTATTATATGATGAGATATTTTTCGATTAAATTCTATATAATTTAATTTTATAATTTATTTAGATTCAATAGGAATAATACTTTTATTTTTAGTATCATTAATTAGATTAATAATTTTATTATATAGAATTGGTTATATAAATTTAGAAAATTTTTTAATTAAACGATTTTTTTATTTAATAATATTATTTTTAATTTCTGTATATTTTTTAATTATTAGTTTTAATATATTAACTATTATAATTGGTTAGGTGGATTAGGATTAATTTCTTATTGTTTAATTAATTATTATCAAAAAAATAAGCCTTTGAATTCAGGAATATTAACAACTCTTTTAAATCGTTTAGGTGATTGTCCTTTATTAATATTAGTTTCTATAATAATAATATTTGGTAGATGAAACTTATTACTATATAAATTTAATGATTTAATAATAATTTTATTTATTATAATAATTTATACTAAAAGAGCACAAATTCCATTTTGAACATAATTACCAATTGCTATAACAGCTCCATCAACAGTTTCATCTTTAGTTCATTCTTCAACATTAGTAACAGCAGGTGTATATTTATTATTTCGATATTTAGAATTATTTGAAATGAATTATAAAAATTTTATTTTATTAATTTCTAGATCAACAATATTATATTCAGGTATGTCTGCAAATTTTCAATTAGATATGAAAAAAATTGTTGCATATTCTACTTTATGTCAATTAAGATTCACAATAAGAACTTTATTTTAAAAATTAAAGGATTTAGCTTTTTCACATTTATTTATTCATGCAATATTTAAATCTCTAATATTTATATGTGTAGGAAGTTATATCCATTATTTAAATAATAATCAAACATATAAATTTGATAATGGAATATTTTATATTTATCCAATAAGAAGATTAATTTTTATATTTTCTTTAATTAGTTTAATAGGTTTTCCTTTTCTGGCTGGACTTTATTCTAAAGATTTAATAATTGAATGCTATTATATTTCAAAAATAAATTTATTTTGTAATTTAAATTTAATTATTAGAACATTACCAAATATTCTATATTCTTTTCGAATTATAATAACTTTATTAAATAAAAATTTGAATTTAAATTTAATTTATATTTACGAAGATAATTTAATAATTTTTTGTATATAAATAATAATAATTTTTTGAATTTTTTTGAGTAAAATTATATTTAATTTAATGTTTATGTTAGAAAATACAATTTAAATTTTTTTTATAAAAATATTAACTTTTAAAATATTTATATTTAGATTGTTTAAAAATATAATTTTAAATAAATTGATATGTAAAAAAATATGATAATATTTTATTATAATTTTATACATTTAAATTTAATTTATAAAAAGTCTTATTTAATATCACTACAATATATTTATTTATATGAAATCATACCTGAAAAAATTACTATAGAATTAATTACATGTAAATTTAGATTATTATTAAATAAAATCAATATCTTCCTTAATTTCAAAATTTATTATATTATTAATTTTTTTTTTTTTGTTATTAATATTTTTAATTAAATTATTTATTTATTAGTGTATTATATATAAGATTTTTATAAATCAAATTTTTAAGTCGAAATGAAATGTAAAATTTTTACTTTTATATATTTATATATGTTGTTATATTATATATATATATATATATATATATATATATATATATATATATATACATATAATCCAATAAATTACCACTAATTTGGTTTCAATTAAATGCATTATATGTATTCTATATAATATAAAGTATTATATAGAATTATTAATTTAAAAAAAATTTTTTTTACTTATTATTTTATTAATTGAATGAATATATGAATATTTTAATTGATTATATAAATAAAATTGGAGTAGTTTGTAGAAAATATTGATTTGAGAAATAAAAGATATATAATCTAATAATAATATATATATATATATATATATATATATATATATATATATATATATATATATTGTATTTAATTGAAACCAAATTAGAGGTAATTTATTCTTAATAAATTTAGTGAATATGAATTTCAATTTTTTATGTAGTTTATATAAAATTTTAATACCTAAGGATGGTAAAGTTCAGGAATGAATCACATCAGCTGATGTAACTAATAAACGAAAAGGTAATTTTGTAGGAATAACTACTGGATTATCAGTATCTAGTTATCGAAATTGATTTACTGATTCATCCATTAATATTGATTTGAAATATTGATTTAATATGTCATCATTAAAATATAAAATCTTTAAAGATGGAGAACAAACAAATAACAAAATCGCTATTGGAGTAATTGTTCAAATTACTTCAATTAAATGATTTTTTAATAAACATAAATTAATAAATTTGTTATTTAAAATATCAACAATTAAATATGAAGTAAAATCAATAATTATTAATATAAATATTATAATAAAATTTTGTAAATAACTGAAATCATCAGAATAAAACGAATTTGAATGTTGAAAAAAAAATATATTTCATATTGCTATTTTCAATAATAAAATTAAATCTTATATAATTGAATTTTAAATTCATTGCACTTTTTTGCCATATTATAATTTTTTAATTATTAAACTTCTGCACTCATTAAATGAATGATCCAAGGAGGATAATTTATTAATCATTGTAAAGGAGATTGGACGATTTAAATAATAATAAACGTTTACAAATTAAATTCCGTTCCGTTTTAAATTAAAATCCAATTCCGTTTTATAGAACGGAGCGGCGCTACTGAATGGTTTTCGATAACTTCATCTCACCTTGATATTCTAACGCATGCAATCTTCCCAGTTTTCCATTTATTTATACATACTGTAATTTACGGTTATGATATTTTCGATTTTTTCCAAAATTTCTAATTTTTACATTTAAAAATTGTATTATTTAGTAATAGTCCCTTCGAGTTAGTTGAGTGTACGTTTATGACAATATTTTGTTATACTTACTACTATGATATATGTTCTGTATTAAATGTAACATTTAAAAATAACTTTCTAAAGTTAAAAATAATAAAAGAATTATTCAATTTAATGAAATAATAGAACCAATTGAAGATAATAAGTTTCAACAATAATAAGAATCAGGATAATCAGAATAACGTCGAGGTATTCCTATTAAAACTAATAAAATGTTGAGGCAAAAATGTTATATTTACTCCAACAAATGTTATTAAAAATTGATTAACTAATCATTTTTTATTTAATATAAAACCAGTAATTAAAGGATATCAGTGATTAAATCATGAAATAATAGAAAAAAGATCTCTTCATGATAAAACATAATGAAAATGAGCAACAACATAATATGTATCATGTAAAATAATATCACTAGATTAATTAGATAATATAGTTCCTGTTAATCCTCCAATTTTATATCATAAAATAAAACCTAAAGATCATACAATAGAATTATTTATTTTAAATTTTGGACCATTATTGGTTGCTAATCATCTGAAAACATTAATACCAGTAGGAACACCAATAATCATATATGCCGAAGTAAAATAAGCACGAGTATCTACATCTAATCCAATAGTAAATATATGATGAGTTCAAACAATAAAACCTAAAAATCCAATTCCTAGTATTGCATAAATTTTTCCTATATTACCAAATACCACTTTTTTACCACTTTCATTTATAATAATTTGAGAAATTAATCCAAAGCCAGGTAAAATTAAAATATAAACTTCTGGATGACCAAAGAATCAAAATAAATGTTGATATAATACTGGATCCCCTCCTCCTATAGGATCAAAAAAAGATGTATTAAAATTACGTTCAAATATTTATATTGTAATAGCTCCTGCTAACACAGGTAAAGATAATAATAATAAAATTATTGTAAAAAAAACAGATCATGGAAATAAAGGTATTTTATTTTAATCTAATCTAAAGTTTTTTAATCATACAATTGTCGTTATTGAATTTATAGCTCCTATAAGTGATGAAATACCAGACATACGGAGAGAAAAAATTTTAAATCTACAGACGGAGATGAATGAAAAACATAATTAGATAAAGGTGGATATACAGCTCAACCAGTTCCAGGTATAAAATTAAAATTCTTCTAGTTAATAATTATAATAATGACGGAGGTATTAATCAAAATCGAATATTATTTATTCGAGGAAATGGTATATCAGGTGATCTTAATATTATAGGAATTAATCAATTACCAAATCCTCCAATTAAGAAACGTATAACTATGAACAAAGTTATTAAAAATGCATGACTTGTAGCTAAAGAATTATATAATATGTCATTATTTAAAAACATTCCAAGAATACATAATTCTACGCAAATTAAAAATCATAAAGAAGAACCAATTATTCCTGATCATATAGCTAATGTAAAGAAAAGAATGCCAATATCCTTATGATTTATTGATATTAACCATTTAATTAAAATTTAAATTAAAATTTATTTTTAATTTTGAAAATTAATATTAGTTAATTTAACTTAAAATTTTTATAGTATTAAAAAATGTAAAATTTTTATTAATAAATTTACAATTCATTTCATTTATCAGACATAATACTTTTTATATCTACTAATTTTTAATTATAGTTTAAAAAAACATTTAATTGCAAATTTAAAATTATGTAAATAAAATATATTAATTATTTAATATTTATAATATATTAAACATAAATACTATCAAAATATTAAATATCAAAAAAATAATATCAGAAAATTAAACTAAATATTACATCTAATAACAAATTCTTTATAGTAAAAATTTATATTTCTATTTATAAATATTATTATATAAATATTATATTATTTTATATAACAATATAAATAAACATTTCTAATTAATAAAATTATAAATCTAATAAATATATTATATTCAGTAATAAATATAAAATTTTTAATCAATAATCATTAAATAATGAAGAAAAAACATTGGTAAAATTGAATAAATTAATAAAATTAATATAAATAAAATAATTAAATTATTTTTATAATTTAGTATAAAAATATTTAAATTATTATCTATAAATTTATATTTATATAATATAAATAATAACATATAAATAATTAATATATAAAATAATATTAATAAAAAAATATAATTTTCATTGATATAATAAGCAATTTATTAATATATAATTTAACATTAAAGTTGAACATCTATTAATTTTTTTTATATTAATTAATTTCAATATATAAATAGATAAATATAAAACTCGAAGAATTCCAAAGAATATTATTTTATAATCTAATTTTAAAATTAAACAATAAAAATTTAAAGTAATAAATTTTATTAAAGTTGAAGACAAATAAATACAATTCCAATTTATTAATTCATAAGATTTAATTATTAAAAAATGAAAAGGAAATAATCCTAATTTTATTATCAATGAAATAAATTAAAAAGTAATTTAATAAATTTCTTAAATAAATTATTTCAACCAAATTTATAAAATTTATTATAAGAATTACCAATAAAATTCCAGAAGTAATTGATATACAAAAAATCATTAAACTTGATAAGTTATTATTAGAATTTAATTTAATTGCTCTAATTATAATAAATATTACCATCTCAAAAATAAATCACATTAAAATAACATTTGATAATAATATAAAAATAAATATACAACAAAAATTTAATATATAAAACTTATAGATTTATTTTTTAAAGTTAATTTATATAATTTATTTAAAATTAAATTATCGTATAATTTTTAATATTATTTCAATATTTTTATAACTAATAGTAGTAAATAAATTTACATAATTATTTTATCAAAATATTCCTTTCATCAGACATATTATTACATATATAATAAATTATTATGAATATGTTGGAAATAATCGCGGTCGATAGAAACCGGCCTTAGGGCAGCGACGCCGGCGCGACCTACCGGGGGCCTTTTGTTGGATGCTCGCCCCCTTTCCTTTGTGTCTTCTTGCGACTTCGGCTATCACAGCATGAACACGTGCGTAGGCGATAGGTATTATAAAGCGATAATAAAGTTAACAGAATAAATTAAATAAAAAAATATATAAAATAATAAAATAAATAATTTTTTATATTTATAATTTTATATTCATATATAAATTGAATTTAAAACTTAAACCCTATAAAATATCAAAATTTACATTTAATATTTATAAATTTTATATTCTAAAATAAATTAAATTTAAAACCAATAAAATATTGAAATATATTTTTATTATTTATATGTTTCGTATCCTTAAATAAATTATACTCAAAACCTACAAAATATTAAAATTAATTAATAATTATAGGTTTTGTGACTATAAATAAATTAATAAACCTATAAATATTAAAAATAAATTGAATTTAAAACCTATAAAATATTAAAAATAATTTTTAATATTTATAAATTTTATACCAGAATTAATTATTTATTACAATAGTATGAAATTAAATCTATACTACTCGACTAAGGTAGTATAAAATTAATAATAATAATGTAAAATTAGATACATACTGTTAAAATAGTATAAAATTAATTATAATAATATAAAATTAAATCTATACTATTAAAATAGTATAAAATTAATTACTTATAATAATAATGTAAAATTAAATCTATGCTACTGAACTAAAATAGTATAAAATGAGTTATTTACAATAATATAAAGCAAAATCTATACTACTCGAACAGAATGGTACAAAATTAATTAGTTATAATAATATGAAATTAAATCTATAATACTCGAGTAAAATAGTATAAAATTAATTAAAATAGTATAAAATTAAATCTATAGTATTAATATAGTATAAAATTATTTATAATAATGTAAAATTACATCTATACTACTAGACTAAAATAGTATAAAATTAATTATAATAGTATAAAATGAAATCTATACTACTCGACTAAAGTAATATAAAATTAATTACAATAGTATAAAATTAAATGTATACTATCAAAATTGTGTAAAATTAATTATAATAGTATAAAGTTAAAGCTATACTACTCGCCTAAAATAGTATAAAGTTAATTATTTATTATAGTAACATAAAATTAATTATTAAATATAAATTTTATATAAAATATTATCTTATAATATATCGATATATTGTGAATACATATGCTTAATAATTAGCCTATTTATATTTAAAATTATGATGAAATTTGTCAACAATAAAAAATTTCAATGGAACAAATTTACATATTATATATGCAATAAAATTAACTCACCACCATACTAGTCGAAAATATCAATAGAGCTAATTCTGTACGACAAAATCTAAAAAATTTCAATACAACAAATTTCCGTATAATATATGCAATCAAATTAGCTCACCACTACTAGTCGAAAATATCAATAGAACTAATTTTGTACGATAAAATCTAAAAATTTTCAATAGAACAAATTTTCATATTATATACGCAATAATACTATCTCACCACTATACTAGTCGAAAATATCAATAGAACTAATTTTACACAAGAAATTTTCAATTTTTATTTTAAAAAATTGTATTCCTTATTAAACGTGTAATCAGAATTAGTTGATTGTACGTTTCTAACATTATTTTGTTAATCTTAATGTTATTTTATGCCATAGTCAGTGTAGGTACCTACACTTCCGGAACGACACGGCTAGAGATATGTTGTAGTTGGGTTCACAAGATAGGTGCGACGCTGGTATATGATCTTTGTGAATTTCATTAACCTTGATATTGTACCGCATGCATTCCTTCACAGTTTTCATCTTATTTATACATACTGCGATTTACTGCTGTGATATTTTCAGTCTTTCATATAATTTCCAATTTTTATCTTGGAAAATTGTATGTTGTGGAAAAATGGCTTTGGAATTATTTTAGTATATATTTATGGCAATATTTTCTAGATCACATTGTTATTTCATATGACTTTCATATGAGCGTATACGAACCTACGCTTCCGGAAAGACACGTCTGGAGTGGTCATGTTGTTGCGTTCGGCAGATTGGAGCGATCGTACTGTATTGACGTCGTTAATTCCCTTACCCCTGATTACGTACCGTATGCATTTTCCCAGCCTTCTATTTATTTATGCATGCTGTAATTCACTATTATAATATATACTACTATTCCCAAACTTTCAAATTTTTTAAATTAAAAAAGTGTATATCTTAAGATATGTGCCCTTGCAATTAGTTCAGTGTATGTTTATGACAATATTTTGTTACATTCATTGATATTCTATATGAGAGTCTCTGTACGTGCCATGGATCGAAAGGACTGGAGTGGTCTTGTAATTGTGTTCGGGAGATCGGAGCGAAACCACTGTATGGATTTTATTAATTTCATTAACATCAATATTGTAACAAATGCCTTTTTCCCAGCTGTCCATTTATGTATTCGTACTGTAATATGCTCCTATGAAATTTCCGATTTTTTTCAGAATTTCCTCATTTAGGGATGAAAGATTGTATTTCTTTGTAAGAGTGTCTTTGTAATTGATTCAGTGTACGTTTATAACGATATTTTGTTTAACCTATTGTTATTTTATATGATTGTCTGTGCATGTCCCTTCGCTTCTGGAGCGACACGGCTGGAGTAGATTTTTAGTAGCGTACGGCAGATCGATGCGCCATACTGGATGGTCTTCGCTACTTTCTTCGACCATCATTTATGAACCATATACATTGCTTCCCGAATTGATCCATTTAATTACACATTCTGTAATATAATGATACGATATTTTCAATTCTTTTTCAAAATTTTCAATTTTTATTTTAAAATTATTTATTCCTCAGTAGATGTGCTTTGGGAACTTGCTGAGTGTACGTTTATGACATTATTTTGTTAAACTTATTTTTATTTCACGTTTCTGTATTTTGTATTATTGCCTGCAAGCGAACCTACGGTGTAGGACGGGCAATACTTGCGATGCCTTGGAGTTGCGTAGGACAGAACAGAGCGGCGCTACTGGGTTGCCATTGTTCATTTCTTTAACCACAATATTTTACCGTATGCTTTCTTTCGCGTTTTTCTAATTATTTCTACATGATGTAGTTTACTATTTTCATACATTCCATGCTTTCCAAGGCTTTCAATTTTAATTATAAAAAATTGAATTTCCTAGTAAAAGTTTCTTCTGAATTATGTCTGTTTAGGTTTATGACAATATCATATATTCATTGTTATTTTATGTGATTGTCTGTGTACGTTCTTCCGCTCCCGCATTTACACGACTGACGACGATTTGTTGTTGCCTACTGCAGTTCGGAGTTGCACTACTGGATGGTACTAGGTTAATTTCGATAACCATGATTCTTTATCGTATGCATTCATTGCTAGCCTCCCATTAATTTGTACTTACTGTATTGCACTGTTATGATATTCTCGATTTTCTTCGAGATTTTCAATCCTTAGTTTAAAACATTGTATTCTTCACGAGGAGTGACATTTTAATAAGTTGAGTGTACGTTTATGACAATATTTTGTTAAATTAATTGTTATTTGCATGATTGTCTGCATGCGCACGAATGTTGTCGCGGCGATTCGAACGCACTCCTCTCGTAGTTGCGTACGGCACTGTGGAGTGACACTACTGGACAGCCTTCGTTGATTTCATTAACCACAATACTATACCGTATGCAACCTATCGCAGTTTTATATTTATCTACACATGCTGTAATTAACTGTTATGGTATTTTGGACTTTTCTCGTAATTTTCAATTTTCACTTATTGTATTTGTCAGTAAAAGTGGCTTTGTAATAAGTTGAGTGTACGTCTTTGACATTATGTTGTTAATCTTATTGTTATGTTATACGATTGTCTGTATACCCACCTACGCTTCCGTAAAGACACGACTAGAGTTGTCTGGTAGATGCGTAAGGTATATCAGAGCGGCACTACTGGATGGTCCTTGTTAATTTCTATATCCTTGATTCAGTACCGTATGCATTTTTCCCATCCTTCCATTTATATATACATTTCGATTTATTTCTAAATTTTCTATTTTTAGCATAAAAAATTGTATTTCATAGTAAATGTCTCCTTGGAATTAGTGAACTGTATGATTATGACATAATTTTCTTAATATTACTGTTATTTAACACGATTGTCTGCGTACGTACCTACCGTTTCTGAGCGGGAGGGCTGAATTGGCCTTGTAGTTCCGTTCGGTAGATGTAGCCACAGTGTTCTATGGTCTTTGTTAGTATTTTTGACCATAATATTATAGCGTACTAATTCTTTCATAGAAATATTTTTCATTCCGTACACTGTAATTTACTGATACGGCATGTAGGATTGTCTTCCAAAGTTACTATTTTTAGTTGAAGAAATTGTATTTCGTACGTGTGGCGTTGGAAATATTTGTGTGAACGTTCATGTCAATATTATGTTAAATTCCCTGATAGTTTATATGTTTGTCAGTATACGTACCTACGCTGTCAGAGCGACAGGACTGGTGTGGCCTTGCAGGTGTGTATTGCAGATCGAAACTGGTAGTTCTTCTTTCATTTCATTAATCACAATATTGTACCGTATAAATTATTCCTCGGCTTTGTATTTATTTATAATTGCTGTAATTTAATGTATGATATTTTCGTATTTTAAAAATATTTGCAATTTTTAGTTTAAAAAACTGTTTCTCGTTGTAGAAGTGCCTTTGGAATCAGTCGAGTAGACGATTATTACAACATTTTGTTAAACTTATATTTATTTTATATGATTGTCTATATTCGTAACTACGCTTCCTGTGCGACACGATTTGAGTGGTCTCGTAGTTGCGTTCGATAGAACGGAGCGGCGCTACTGAATGGTTTTCGATAATTTCATCTCACCTTGATATTCTAACGCATGCATTCTTCCCAGTTTTCCATTTATTTATACATACTGTAATTTACGGTCATCATATTTTCGATTTATTTAAAAATTTCTAATTCTTACATTTAAAAATTGTATTATTTAGGAATAGTCCCTTCGAATTAGTTGAGTGTACGTTTATGACAATATTTTGTTATACTTACTGCTATGATGTATGTCCTGTATTCGTCCGTTCGCTGCCGGAACGACACGACTGGCGGTCTCTTTAACCATTCTGTTATACCGAATGCATTCTTTCGCGGTTTTCCATTTATTCATAAATATTGTAATTTCCTGTTATGATATTTTCAATTTTCCTCTACATTTTCAATCTGTGTTTTAAAAAATTGTATTTCCGTCGGTGAAAGTGTCTTTATAATTAGATGAGTGCACATTCATGAATATATTTTGTTGAACTTATAGTTACTTTATACGATTGTCTCTATACGTTCCTAAGCTGCCAGAGCTACACGTGTGGTGACGTCTGGCAGCCGCGTACTCCAGATGGGAGCGGCAGACTGTACGGGCTACGTTAATTAGTTTAACCACGATATCGTACCGTATGCATTCATTCGCAATTTTCTGTTTATTTACAAATACTTTAATTTGCTTTTATGATATCTTCGATTTCTTACGAAGTTTTCAATTCTCATGCTATAAAATTTTATTTCTTAATAAAAGTGTCAATGCAATTAGGTGAGTCTACGTTTGTGACATCACATCGATAAACTGATAGGTATTTTATATGATTATCTATATACATAACTACGCGTCATTAGCGACGCAAATGGAGTGGTCGAGTAGTTGCGTTCGGTAGACGGAAGCAGCACTACTGGAGGATCTTCGCTAATTCCTGATGCCTTGATTTTGCACAGTATGCATTATCCAATGTTTTCTCTTTATATGTGTGAACTATAATTTACTCTTATGATATTTTCGATTTCTTTCGAAATTTCCAATTTTTAAATGCAAATATTGCATTATTTCGGGAAAGCGTCATAAGAATTATTTGAGCGTATGTTTATGACGATATTAAGTTACACTTATTGTCATTTTACATGATTGTCTGTATGCGTACCTCCGCTGTCGGGGCGACACGACTGACGATGTCTTGTACCTGCGTGCGGCAGATGAGAGTGGCACTACTGGATGGCCTTCGCTATTTTGTTTAGAATTGATATTGTGCCGTATGCACTTTTCCCAGCCTTCTATTTATTTTCACATTCTGTAACTTACTCTACCCATATTTTCAATTTTTTTTCCATATTTTCTATTCCTAATTTAAAAAATTGTATTTCTCAGTAAAGGAGACATCGGAATTAGGTGAGTATGCGTTCAAGACATTATTTAGATAAGTTTATTGGTATTTCATATGATTGTCTCTATACGTACCTTCACTGCAGGAGCAATACGACTGACGACGTCCTGTAGTAGCGATCGGCCGAATGAAGCGGCACTACTGGATGGTCCACATTAATTTCTTTAACGATAATTTTATACCGCATGTATTCTTTCACAGTTTCCTATCTATTAATAAATTCTGAAATTTACTGTTATGATATTATCGATTTTCATCGATATTATCAATTTTCATTTTAAAAAATTGTATTTCTTAGTAAAAGTGTTCTTTCAATTAGTTAAGTGTTCGCATATGGCATTATTTTCTTAAACTAATTGATACTGTATATGATGGTCTGTATAGGTACCTACCCTGCTTGAGCAACATAACTGGCGAGGTCTTGCGTTTGCGTTCTGTGTATCGGAACGACCCTAATGGATGGCCATCGTTAATTTCTTGAACCTTGATCTTGTACAGTATGCATTATTTCCCAATCGTCGATATATTTATTCATACTCCAATTTACTATTGTGATATTTTCGTCTTCTTTTCAAAATTTTCATATTTTGTTTAGAAAGTTGTGTTTCCCAGTAAAAGTGTCTTTGAAATGATTTGAGAGTATGTCTGTGTCAATATTTTTTTGAATTTGTTGTTGCATTATATAATTGCCGGTACACGAACCTTCGCTTCCGGAGCGACACGGCCCGAGTTGGCTAGCAGTTGCGTTCGGTATATCGGAGCCGCATTACTGTGAGAGCTTTGTTAATTTGTAATACCTTGATTTTGTACAGTATGAATTTTTCCCCCGTTTGCTACCTATTTATACAAACTTTAGTTTCCTGTTATGATGCTCTTCATTTTTTTCATAATTTTAAATTTTTATTATAAAAAATTATATACCCTATTAAATGTGTCTTTGGAATTAGTTGAGTGCACGTTTATGGCATTATATTGTTAAACATACAGTTGCCGTATACGATTTTCTGCATACGTACCAACGCTGCCAGTGCGACACGACTGGAGTGGCCTCGTAGATAAGTTCGGTAGAACGAAGCGACGCTACTGTATGGTCTTCGTTAATTTCAATAACCTTGATTTTGTACCGTATGCATTCTTTCTCTGTTTTCTGTTTATGTGTACGTACTGTATTTTTCTGTTATGGTATCTTCATTTTTTTTCAAAATTTCCTATTTTTGTTTTAAAAAATTGTATTTCTCAGCGAAAGTGTCTTTGGAATTATTCAAGTGTACGTTTATGACAATGTTATGTGGAATCTTATTTTAAATTTGTATGATGTTTGTATACGTACCTACGATTACTGAGCGACACGGGTGGTGTGGACTTGCAGTTTGTTTCGGGAACACTGCGCGACGCTACTGTGTGATATTAGATAATTTCTTTTACCCTAATATAGTACCGTACGCATTTTTTCCCAGTGTTCCATTCATTTATGCATACTGAAATATACTGTTACGATATTTTCGATTTTTTTCAAAATTTCAAGTTTTTAATTTCTGAAACTATGTCGCATATTAAAAGTACCTTTAGAATTAGCTGAGCATACGTTTGTGACAATATTTTGTTATATTCCTTGTTGTTTTATACCATTGTCTCCATATGTACCATCGATACCGATGCGACAGGACTGAAGTGGTCTTGTAGCCGTTTTCGGGAGATCGGAGCGACACCACAGTATGGTTTTTGTTAACTTCATTAACATTAATATTTTACCGAATGCACCTTCCCCAGATTATGATTTACATATACATACTGTAATTTACTCTAATGGAATTTCCGTTTTAATTCGAAATTTTCAATTTTATTTTTGAAAATTTTATTTCTTTGTAAAATTTCTTTTTGAATTAGTTGAGTTTACGCTTATTACAGCATTATGTTAAGCTTGTTGTTACTTTATGCTATTGTGTGTATACGTACCATTCCAGCAATAGCAACACGACTATCGGGGTCATGTAGTTGTATACGGCAGGTTGAAGCGGCACTACTGCATGGTTTCAGTTAATTCCTTAGCCTTGATTTTGTACCATTTGCATTTTGTCTCAGTTTTCTGTTTATTCATAAATTCTGTAATTTACTGTTGTAATATTATCGTTCTGCTTCGAAATTTTCAATCTTTATGTAGCAAAATTGTATTTCATAGTAAAAGTGCTTTAGAAATTATTTGAGTGCACGGTTATGGCATTCTTTTGATAAACTTATTATTACTGCACATGATTGTCACTAAACGTACCTAGGCCTTCGGACCAACACTGTTGGAGTGCACCTGTAGTTGCATACGCCAGATGGGAGCGGCATACTGAATGGTCTTCGTTAATTTCTTTAACCCTGATTTTGTCCCGCATGCATTTCTTCCCAGTTTTGCATGTATTGTACATACTCTAATTTACGGTTACGTTATTTTCGATACTTTTTCTAATTTTCAATTTTTAGTTTAGAAAATTGTATTTCCTGGTAAAAGTGTCCTTTTAATTGTTTAAACTACCATGTATGACAATATTTTGATATACTCATTGTTAAGTTACATAGCTGTCTGTATACGTACCCACGCTTGCCGAACGACACTACTGGTGAGGTCTTGTAGTTGCGTACGACAGATCGAAGCGGCACTGCTGTATGATTTTCGTTAATTTGTTTAATCTTGACACTGCACCGTATGCGTTTTTTCCCAGTCTTCCATTAATTTACACATATTGTAATTTATTGTAACGATACTATCGATTTTTCTCCGAATTTGCAATTTTTAGTTTTAAAAATTATATCCTTTGGGAAACGTACCTTCCACTTAGTAGAGTGTACGTTTATGGCATTGCTTTGTTGAATTTTTTGTCATTTTATAGGACTGCCTCTATGCGTACCTACGTTTCCGGAGCGACATGGATGGATTGGTGTTGTTGTAACGATCATTTGAGCAAAGCGACACTGCTGAATGGTCCTTGTTAATTTCTTTAACATTTATATTATTGCGTTTGCATTCTTTGCTAGTCTTCTATCTTTTTCTATATACCGCAACATACTATTGTGATATTTTCGACATTTTCGTAATTCCCAATTCTTAACTTCAAGCATTTTATTTTTTAGGATAAAGTATCATTGGAATTAGTTGAGTGTACGTGTATCGCGACATTTTGCTAAATTTGTTGTTGTTATGTATGATTTTCTGTATACGTTCCAAAGCTTCCCGATCAATACGGGTGCGGTCGTCTTGCAGCTGCGATCGATATATCGGAGCGACATTACTAGATGGTGTTCGATTATTCCAGAAACCTTGGTATTCTACAGTATGCACCCTTCCGCAGTTTTCCATTAAATTATACTGACTGTAGTTTACGGTTTAAGTAATTTCGATTTCCTTCAATATTTTCAATTTTTAATCCGAAAAATTGTTTTCCATTGAAAAATTATCATCGGAAACTGTTGAATGTACGTTTATGACATTCTGCTATAAAACTCATTGTTATTTTATATGATTGTCTGTATACATAGCTATGCCGCAGGAGCGAGACGGCTGGAGTGACCTTATCGTTCTGTACGACGATGGAAGCGACACTACTGGATGGTGTTCGTTATTTTCTACAACCTTGATTGTGCACCGTATGCATTCTTTCCCAGTCTTTCACTTGTATATACGTGCCGTAATATACATGTATGATATTTTCGATTTTTTTTCATAATTTCTAGTCATTAATTTCAAAAATTGTAGATCTTAAGAAACGTGACTTTGGAATTAGTTGAATATACGGTTATGACAATATTTTGTTATGTCCCTGATTATTTTATAGTATTGTCTCTATCCGTATCTATGCTTCTGGAGCGACGCGACCGGCGAGGTTTTGTCGTTGTGTACGGCAGATCGGAGCCTCTCTAGCGAATGGTCTTCGTTAATTTGATTAAACTTGAATTTGTAGCGTAGTCATTTTTTCCCAGTGAGCCATTTATTTATACATACTGTAATTTACTGATATGATGTTTTCGATTTTTTTCAAAATTTCCAATTCTTAAGTCAAAAAATTGTACTGCACAGGAAAATTGCCTCCGCATTAGTAGAGTCTACGTTCATGACAATATTTTGTCAAATTCTTTATTACCTTATATGAATGTCATTAAGCGTACCTACGATCGCAATCCGACACGGCTGGACTGGACTGGCAGTTGCGGACGGCCGATCGAAGCAGCATACTGGATGATCTTTGATAACTACGATAACCATGATAATGTGCCCTGTGTATTTTTGTCAGACATACATTTATCTATGCATATTGTAATCGTCTATTATGATATTTTCAATCTTCTCCATATTTGCAATTTTTAATTTAGTAAACTTTTATCCATAGTAAATGTGTCTTTGAAATTAGTTCTGTTAACGTTTATGACAATATATTGTTAGAAATGTTGTTATATTATATGATTATCTGTATACGAAACAATGCTTCCGGATCGACACGCCTGGAGTTGTCTTGCATTTGCACTTCGTAGATCTGAGAGTCACTACTGTATGATATTCGTCAACTTCTTTAGCCTTGATTTAGTACCGTATGCATTTTTCTCCCAGTTTTCTATTTATATATACATACTGTAATATTCTATTATGATATTTTCTGTTTCTATCAATATTTTCAATTTTTAGTTCCAAAAATTGTAATTCTAGCAAAATGTGTCCCTGAAATTATTTGTGTGTATGTTTATGACACTATTTTGATAAACATATTGTTATTTCATATGCTTGTCTTTGCAGGTACCTACGCTTCCGGAGCGACACGGCTGTATAGTCTTTGGTAATTTCTTTAACCATGTATTGTACTGTATGCATTTTTCCACCATGTTTCCTATTTATTCATACATACAGTAATTTACTGTTATTATATTTTCAATTTTATTTCAAAATTTCCAATTTTTAATTCTAAACATTGTATTTCTTGGTAAAAGTGTCTTTGGAATGAATTGAGTTTACATTTATGACAATATTTTGGTAAGCTTATTGTTACATTACACGACTATCTGTATTCGCACCCACGCTGCCTGAGCGAGGCGACCTGATTTGGCTTGCAGTTGCGTATGACTGATCGGAGACAAACTACTGTATAGTTTTCGTTAGTTTCTATAACCTTCATCTTGTACTGCATGCATTCGGTCGCAGTTTTGTGTTTACTTATGCAAACTTTAATTTAAAGTAATGATATTTTCGATATTTTTCTAAATTTCTAAATTTGTATTTATTAGAAAGAGTGTCCCTCTAATTAGTTAATTGCATGTTTATATCAATACTTTTCTAAATTTGATGTCATTTTATATGATTGTCTGTATACGAAACTATGGTGCCTATGCGACACGACTGTGGATGCCTTCTATGCGAAGGCATGTCGGAAGCGATAATAGCGTACGGTCTTTGTTCATTTCTTTGACCTTATCAATGTACCGTAATAATTGTTTGGCTGGTTTTCATTTATTTCTACATACTGCAGTTTACTTTTATGATATTTTCGATTTGTTTCATAACTTCCAGCCTTTAAATTCAAAAACTGTATTTTTTAGGATAAGTGTCTATGGAATTAGTTGAGTTTACATTTACGGCAATATTTAGTTATGCTTGTTGTTATGTCATATGATTGTCTGCACACGTATATCGATTCCAGCGCTACTCGAATGGAGTGGTCTTGCAGTTGCTTTCGTTAGATGGGTGCTGCACTACTGTGTGGTCCTCGTTAACTACTTTAACCTTGAATGTGTACCTTATGCATTCCTTCGCAGTTTTCTACATATTGCTATATACTGTAAGTTTCTGTTACGATATATTCGATTCTCCTCAAAATTGCCCAACTCTTTGTTAGGAATATTGTATTTTTTTCGAAAAGGGTCTTTTGAATCAGGTGAGATTACGTATATGGCAATATTTTGTTAAGCTTGATGTTATTTTGTATTATTGTCTCTATACCTACCTACGTTGTCTGATGGACGTGTCGGGAGTTGTCTTATAGATGCGTACGCTATATCGGAGTGGCGCTGCTGAATGGGCTTGGTTAATTTCTTTAACCTTGATTTTGTCACTTATGCATTTTTTTCCAGTTTTGCATGTAATGTGCATACTGTAATTTGCGGTTATGTTATTTTCGATTTTTTTCCTAATTTCCAACTTTTAGTTTTAATAATAAATTTTTTTGGAAATGTACCTTCGAATTAGTAGAGTGTATGTTTACGACGATATCACGTTGGAATTGGTGCTATTCTGTATAATTGTCCATATACGTACCGACGCTGCAGGAACGGCACGGCTTAAATGGTCCTGTAGTTATGCTCGCTAGATCGGATCGACACTGCTCTATGGGGCTTGTTAACTTCGTTAGCCTTCATTCAGTACCGTACGCATTTTTCTCCCAACTTTCTATTTATATATACATACTGTAACTTACTATTTTGATAGTTTGGATTTCCTACCATATTTTCGATTTTTATTATAAAAAATTATATTCCTTAGTAAAAGTGTATTTGGAATTAGCTGAGTGTACGTTTATGGCATTATTCTGTTATACCCATTGCTATTTTATATGATTGTCGGTATTCGTACCTAGGCTGCCGGTGCGACACGAGCGGAGTGGTCCTGTAGTTGCGAATGAAAGATCGGAGCGACACTATGGCATGGCCTTCGCTAATTTCATTAACCTTAATATTGCACCATATGCATTCAATCGGAGCACTGTATTTATTTATACAGTATGTAATTTACTGCTACGACATTGCCATTGTTTTTCAACATTTTCAATTCTTGGTTTAAAAAATTTTATTTCATAGGAAATGTATCTGTGGAATTAGTTCTGTGTATGTTTATGACAATATTTTGATGAATTTTTGGTTATTTTGCATGACTGACAGCACACGTACTTACGCTTCTGGAGCGCCACACCTGGCGATGTCCTGTAATTGCGTTCGGTATATCGGAACGACAATACTGTATGATCTTCGATATTTCCACAAAACGTGATATATTACCGTATGCATTGTATCGCAGATTTCCACTTATTTATATATTCTGTAGTTCACTGTTATGATAATTGTCTTTTTTCAAAACTTTCAATTTTTATACTAAGAAATTGTATTCCTTAGAGGTAGTGTCTTAGGAATTAGTTCAGTGTACGTTTATTGCGATAAAATGCTAAACTTATTTTTGTTTTATGTGATTGTCTGCATACGTACCTACGCGTCCAGGAAGACACGACTGGAATGGTCTTGTATTTGCTTTCGCTAGACCGGAGCGAAGCTGGTATATGGTCTTTGTAAATTTCATTTACCTCAATATTGTATCGTAAGTATTCTTTCGCAGTTGTCTATTTATATCTATATTCTATAACTGACTGTTACGATATACTCCAATCGCTTCAAAATTATCAAATTTCTATTACGAAAATTGTATCTCTTACGAAAAGTGACTTTTGCATTAGGTGAGATTACAATTATGACGTTATATTGGTTAACTTATTGTAAGTCTATATGATTGCCTGTACACGCACCTACGCTGCCAGAGCGTCACGACTGGCGTGCTCTTGTAGTTTCGATCGCTAGAATGGAGCGACACTGCTGTATGACCTTCGTTAATTTGTGTAAAAATTATATTGCACCGCATACTTTTTCCACAGTCTCCCATTTAGTTATCCATTCTGTAATTTACTGCTATGGTATATTCGACCTTTTTCAAAATTTTCAGTTTTTAGTTTAAACGATGGTATTTCATTTCTATAGTGTCCTTGGGACTAGATGAGTGTACGTTCATGACAATATATTGTAAAATTCAATATTATTTTACATGATTCTCTGTATTCGTACATACGCTTCCGGAACGACATGACTGGCGTGGTCTTATAGTTGCATTCACTAGGTGGGAGGGACACTTCTGTATGGTCTTCAATTATTTCTTTAACCTTAATACTGTACCGTATGCATACTTTCTCAATTTTCAATTTATTTACAAATAATGTAATTTACTGTTATGATACTTTCCATTTTCTTCGCAACATGCAAATTATATATTTTGGAAATTGTGTTTCTTAGTAAAAGTGCATTTGGAATTAGTTGGGCGTACGTTTGTAGCAATATTATGTTGAATTTGATGTTGTACTATATGATTTTCTGTACACGTGCTTACGCTAACGGAACCACACGACTGGAAGTGAACATGCAGTTAAGTATGGTAGATCCTTGTGATGCAACCCTGCCCGTCTCCATATGCCTATCAGCGCTGCGGATCTGCACGAATGGATTGATGTTTTAGTTGTATTCGGAAGATTGGAGAAATACAACTGGATAATATACCTTAATTTCTTTAACCTTGATTTTAACCCGCAACCGTTTCGCCCCATGTTTTCTATTTATTTATACTTACTCCAATTTACTGTTATATTTTCGATTTTCTATCAAAATTTTCAATTTTTAATTTAAAAAGCTGTGCTTCTCAGTATCGTTTCCTTCTGAATTGGTTGAGTTTCCGCATATGACAATACATTGTTAAGCTTGTTATTACCTTATATGCTTGTCTGTATACGAACCTAAGCTTCCGTATCGACATGATTGGAATAGTCTTGTAGCTGCGTGCGGCAGATCGGAGAGGCACACTGTATGCCCGTCGTTAATTTCCTAAACCATAATATTGTACCATATGCATTCCTTCTAATTTTCTATTTATCTACAAATGGTTTTATTTACTGTTATAACGATTTCGATCTTTCTTCAAAATTTTCAATTTTTACACACAAAAATCGTATTTCCTTGTAAAAGTGTTTTCAGAATTATTTGTTTGTACGTTTTCGTCAATATCATATTAACTTCTTTGTTATTATATGTGATAGACTGTATACGTGCCTACGGTAGCGGAGCGACACGGCTGGAGTGGTCCTGTAGTTACTTACGGCAGATCGGTACGGCGTACTTGATGACCTAGGACAATTCCTTCAACCATAATATTGTACCGTATACACTACTTCCCAGTTGTCCATTTCTTTGTACATAATGTAATTTACAGGCACGATAAATCCTATTTCATTCATAATTTTCAATTGGTTGTTCAAATGATTGCATTTCTCAGTAAAAGTGTCCCTGGAATTAGTTGAGTGCACGCTCATATTCTGTAAACGAATTACTATCATATATGATTGCTTGTATGCGCACCTACGATTCCGGCGTGACAGGGCTGGAGTGCTCTTGCATTTGCGTTCGCCAGAACGGAAGGACACTATTGTATGATCTTCGTTAACTTCTTTACCGTGATATTGTACCGTAGCGTTTTCTCCCAGTCCACCACTTATTTATTCATACCGCAGTTTTCTGATATGGTATCTTTGATTTTTTTTCAAAATTTTTAAGTTTTGGTTTATGAATTGTATTTCTTAGTAAATGTGTCTATGAAGGAAGTTAAGTGTACGTTTATTTCTTCATCTTCATGTACTGATTGCTATTTTATGTGATTGTCAGTATACGCACCGACGCTGGTTGAGCGACACGATTGGCAAGGTCTTGCACTTGCCTACGGCAGATCGGAGCGACATACCGGATGGCCTTCCGTAATTTCTTCAACCTTGATTTTGTACAGTATGCATCTTTCCCAGCTATCGATTTGCTTTTACATTCTGTACTTGACTGTTATGATATATTCGATTTACTTTAAAATGTTTAATTTTTATATTAAAAAATTGTATTCCTTAATAGAAGTGCCTTTGGAATGATTTGTATGTACATTTACGATAATATTACGATAAATTCATTGTTATTTTATATGATCGATTGTATACGTACCTACGCTGCCGGAGCGACATGACCGACGAGGTCTGTTAGTTGCGTACGCCAGATCGTAGCGGCACTACTGATTGGTCTTCGATAATACCTTCAATCTTGATTTTGTACCGTATGCATTCGTTCGCAGTTTGCCATTTGTTTCTACATACTGCAATTTACTAGGATGATATGATAGATTTTCATCAAAGTTTCAAATTTGTAACTTCAGAAATTGTATTTCGTAGTAAAAGTGCCTTTGTAATTAGTGGAGCGAACGTATGTGATTATATTTCGATCATCATAATTTTATTTTATATGATTGCCTGTACACGTACCTACGCTGCAGGAGCGACACAACAGGAGTCGCCCTGTACTTGCGTTCGGTATATCGGAGCGACACTACTGAATGCTCTTCTTTAATTTCGGTAATCTAGATATTGTACCATATGAATTTTTTCCCATACGGCAAATTATTTATACATACTGTAATTTACTCTTAAGATATTATCGATTTCTTTCATAATTTTCAAGTCGCAGTTCTAGAGATTGCATTTCTTAGTAAATGTGCCTTTACAATGAGTAGACTGTACGGTTGTGACATTATCTTCTTAAACTTATTGATATTTTATACGATTGTCAGCATAAGTACCTATACATATGGAACCACACGGCAGGAATTATATTGTAGTTGCTGTCGCTAGAAAGCAGCGGCACTACTGCATGATTTTCGACAATTTCTTTAACCTTGATATTGTGCCATATGCATTCTTTTGCAGCCTTCCGTTAATTTATACATACCGTAATTTATACTGATGATATATTCATAAGACACGATCTTGATAGACGCATTGTTATTTAATATGATTGTCTGTATACATACCTACAGTTCCGGAGCGACAAACCTCGAGCCGGCAAGTAGTTTCGTACGGCAGAACGGAGCGAGAATACTGTATGGTCTTGGTTAATTCCACTAGCCTTGACATTAATTCGTATGCACTCTTTTGCAGTTTCCTATTTATTTCGACATACTGTAATTTACTGTTATCATATTTTCGATTGTTTTCAAAATTTCAAATTTTTAACTTCAAAAATTGTATTTTGTAGCAAAAGTGATCTCGGAACTAGTTGAGTGCACGTTTACGAAAATATTTTGATAAATTTTTTGTTATTTTATATGATAGTCTGTAAATGACCTTACGTTGCCGGAGTGACAGGGCTGGACTGGACTTGTAGGTGCGTACGGCAGATCGGTGCGGCAAACTGGATGGCCTTCGTTAATTTCTGTAACCATGATTTTACACCGCATGAATTTTTTTACGAATTTATTCATTTATTTATACATTCTGTTATTTACTGTTATGATATTTTCGATTTTTCTCATTATATTCAATCTTTAGATTAAAAATTTGTATTTCCTAGTAAAAGTGTCTTTGGAGTCAGTTGTGTGTACGTTTATGACACTATATGGTTAAAATTATTCTTACTTTATATGATTGTCTGTATACATACCAACGCTGCAGGAGCGATTCGACCCTCGACGTCTTGTTTTTACGTCCGGTAAATCGGAGTGGCACTACTTGATGGTTTTCGTTAATTGCTTTAACCTAGATATTGCACCGTATGCATTTTTTCCCAGTCGTCCATTTATATATGCATTCAGAAATTTACTGTTATGATATTTCCAATTTTCTGCTGAATCATCCATTTTTAGTCTAAAAAATTGTATCTCTTGGTAAAGGTGCCTTTACAATTAGCTGAGTGTACATTTATGACAATATTTTGTTATGCTCGCTGTTATTTTGCATGACTCTCTGTATACACACCTTCACTGCCGTAGCAACACGACTAGCGTGGTCTTGTATTTGCGTACTGCAGAACGGAGCGGCACTGCTGGATGCTTTTTGATATTATCTTTAATATTGATATTGTAAGGTATGCATTCTTTTCCAGTTTCCCATTAATTTGTATATGCTGTAATTTACTGTCATGATAAATTACATTTTTTTCATAATTGTCAATTTGTAGTTTAAAAGATTGTGTTTCATAGTAAAAGTATCATTGGAATTAGATGAGTGCACGTTTATGGCGTTATTTTGTTAAGCTAATTATTATTTTGTATGACTGTCTGCATGCGTATCTTCGCTGTTTGTGCCACAACACTGGCGGGATTTATAATAGCGTACGACCGACAGGCGTGGCATTACTATGCGTTCCTCGTTAATTTCATTATCCTTTATATTGTACCGCATGCATTTTCCCCCCTTTATTTATACATACAGTAATTCAATGGTAAGGTATTTTCGATTTTTTTCAAAACTTTTAATTTTTATTTATAAAAATTTTATTTCTTAGCAAAAGTGTTGTTTGAATTAGTTGAGTTTACGTTTATGACAATATTTTGCCACGCTTTTTGTTATTTTGTGTGATTGGCTAATATTCGTACTTACGCTTGCGGAGCGACATGGCTTTATTGGTCTTGTAGTTGCGATGGGTAGATCGAAACGACACTGCTGGGTGGTCAATGTTAATTTCTATAGCCTTCATATTGTGCTGTGTGTATTTTTTCCGAGTCTTCAATATATTTATTCATACTTTTATTTACAATTATGATATTTTCGATTTCTTTTCTATATTTCCAAATTTACAAAATTTTCATAATTTCCTGTTCTTAATTTAAAAAATTATACTTCGTAGTAAAAGTGTCTTCTGCATTAGATAAGTCTGCCTTTATGCCAAATTTGTGTTTAATTCGTTGTTGTATTATATGATTGTCTGAATACAAACTTCCAGAGCGACACGCCTAAAGTGGACCTGTACTGGAATATGGCATATCGGTTTGGCACTTCTGTCTTCTTTAATTTAATTTTAATTAATTTAATTAATAATTTTAATTTTAATAATTTTAATTAATTCTTTAATTTCCCTAACCTAGATATTGTACCGTATGCATTTGATCCCATTCGTCCATTTATATGTGCATACTGTAATTCACTGTTAAGATATATTCGATTTCTTTAAAAATTTTCAACTCTTAGTTGAAAAGGTTGTATACATAGTAAATGTGCCGTTGAATATAGTTGAGTGTACGGTTATGACAATATTTCGTTATATTTGTTGTTATATGCATGACTGTCTGAATGCGTACGTACGCTGCTGCAGCGCACCAATTGCACTGTTCTTGTAGTTGCATACTGCAGTACGATGTGGCACGACTGGAAGATTTTCGTTAATATTCCAAACCTTGACATTGTACCGCATGCATTTTTCCGAGGCTTCCATCTATTTATACACAATGTTATTTCCTGCTGTTCTGCTTTCCATTTTTTACATAATTATCAACTTTTAGTTTGAAAAACAGTATTTCCGAATGAAAGTGCCTTTGCAGTTATCAGAGTTTACGTTTATGATATTATTTTGTTAAATTTATTGATATTTTACCTGATTGTCTGTATACGTACCTAAGCTTCCGCAGCGACATGGCTAGAGTTGTCTTCAAGTTACGTTCGATTGATGGGAGCGACACTACTTTATTATCTTCCTTAATTTCTCCCACCGTGATAATGTATCGTATGCGTTTCTTCCCAGTCGTCCATATATTTATAGATACTGCTATTTAACACTTTGACTCTGGCCTGACTCACCGGTGGCCCATCCTTGTCTGTTTCCTGCGGTGGCATGAACCGCCGGTGGCCCATACAAAATTGTTCCGTGGGGCGGCATGCATCGTCGATCGGCCACGTTTGTAAATCAATAAATGCGTAGTACAAAATGTTATGTTATTAATACGACATTATACATTAGAATTTCTAACTTATAATAAAACATTTGACACAATATACGTAACGTACAACTTAAATAATACATTAAAAATACTAAAATATAACGACTTATTTTACCGATGCAATTTTTTAAAACAGTTTAAGCAAAATGCCGGTTTATCCGGATAACTGCTACTAAAGGTCATTATTTTTTTGTTTGTGGCGTACTATGTACCCTTTAAGTTATTTAAGCGTTTGCAACAATCTCTACATCTTTTCCTCATCTTCCTCGCGGATGCTTGGAGTGAACTTAAGAAATGTTTTTTCCGTCTACTTCCTATTTGCTCATCACTAGAGGGATTCTCAACACTCTTCAATAGATAATCAATAATTTTCTCTCTAAATTTTAAATTTGGTAACGCTTGGTTCCCCACTGTTTGCGGATGTACCATGCATTTACTAAAGAGGTCCCGGATATTAGCTCCACAATATCTTTTCAATACCATTCTACCGTTTTCCTTTATCATTTCTAATAGGATCACATTTCATTTGGTATATCAACTATCTTCTTCGCACTATTCCAAGAAAAAACGGTGCCTGGTTTTAATTTATCATCTTTGCCACGAATAATGGCGCAATTGTGAGATCTCGAAGTGGTTAACATACAGATGGGACTTTTGTGGGTATACTTTAGAAATTTCACGCCGCACCGATTTTCAAGGGATATAATGTCGCCCCGTTTCTGTTTCTGCTTTGCCTGTGGCCGTAGAAACTTTCTATTTATTCTGACTGTATCGCAAATATATATGTTTCCGGTGAGAAGATCTTCGACTAAAGGAATACATGTATAAAAACGGTCGGTAAATAAAATCCGGTCCTTGAATAATAGACCTCGTATCAATGTCATGACTACATCATGAGAATGTGCATTTACAATTCACATTTCATTTCTTCCAGAATATATATGCACATTATATGTATATCAGTCCGGAAGGTAGAGTTTGTACAGTTTTATTGCGTACTTGTGCCGCTTACCTGGTATATATTGACGAAAATTAAGGCGTCCTTTCCACGGAACCATAATTTCGTCAATTACTATACTTTTACCGGGTTTTACTGCATCTCGGAATGCACGAAGAATTTTATCCTCTACATTTCGGATCTTGTGTAACCGATTCTCGGTTATAGCTGAAGCATTATAAGAAAAGTGCAAGTACTTCAATATAGCCAAGAATCGATCGCGTTTCATTGCTTTTATTATACGCGCATTCGCATGCACCGCCTTTTTGGACCAATATTGTCCAATTTCGGGAACCTGCACTACAAGCATAACAAGCACGGTACCAATAAAGGTATTCAATTCACTTTTTGTAATGGGGTTCCATGCTTGTTGATGTTGTATCCTGCCATATGCTGCATTCGCTATTCACTGAGCAGCGTATCTGTTCGTCTTTTCAACGATGATCTCAAATATCACGTCCGCGAGAAATAATTTATATAATGCAACAGGATCGACGCAGTCTGTCTGCTTGATCAGTAGCTCTTCTTTTTCTGAATACTTCTCATCTGGTGCAAATTTTTCTGCTATTTTCCGCCATTCCGCGTCATCATATTGATCCCCTACACCAGACTCCGAAACTTCTTCCTCCGTGTTACTCCTATCGGTTGCCGTGTTCGATGATGATGATGAAAGTATTCTATTTCGTCGTCCCTTCCGCATGATTCCAGATACAGATTCATCAGACGAATTACTGAATTCCATATCCTTTGTATCTAATATTTAGATGGACAAAAATGACAAACGAAAAATGATAACCGCCTTTTTAGAAGGAAGGAGTCATCATACTACCTTTATACCTACTGGAAGAAATGTGTACTCGGGAACCTTTCAGAACTGTACTGACCTCGCGCCTAATAAATAATTCGCACAACCCACAATACCCACAACGCACACTAACTAAAGTCTTCTTCACTTGCCGTCAATCCCTAAACTCTCCGTAAACCACGTGTCGCTGTCTATACACTCAATGATCACCCCATTACTAGGTCACACATTATATAAGAAGTGTCAGCTGGGTAGTATTCGTTCCCTCAGAAATCACTGATTTTCCTTATTATGTGTGGGCGGTCCTAAAGGTCTAATTGAGCCGCCGAATGCCCAGAGGCTGGTCAAAGTTCGCATACCTCAAGCTCACCTCTAGGCCCGCGAGCTGCCAAGGGAAAGGGAATTTTTCTGGAAAATTGAACAACGGTGCATGGCCACATAGCCTGGCAATATACCTTTCTTTGGCGATCCTGGAGACAAAACTCTAGTGCGGGGCCCCAGAGACCCTTTGCATGTTACAAGTTGTCAGAGCGCCTGGAAATCGTTAGCCGGGGATCGACGAAATTGCCGCTCGCACTCAACATAATTTACGCATAAAACTTACACTACGTCCTAGAACTATGTTCTTCGTGTGCGACAATCGGTCGCAGTATTTGTAGAGAGTTATAGCGTTTGAAAGTGTCATATTACTTCTGTTCTAAAGTTCTCGTGGTCCGAAACAAGAGAAGCTAAACCCCTACTTGACCGAACTTGGGCTCTGCCACGGAGAACTTGGCTGGCAATAGGCCAGAGGGAGGGCCACGTGCTCTACACTCGAGGACGTTCCCCAGTGCGGAGTCATAAATATCGAGTGGCCTCACAATCGGAGAATGCTCCGGACACCGCGCTTGGGTGATATGTAATTTATATAAATATTACGTGCCTGAAGTAGCGGCGCTTCACCTTGCAGGAGAGGTATCACTCCACCACCTCCTCGCGTGAGAGGACATATCCTCCCTCAAGATGTACAATGCGAAGATCAAGGGAACGCCCGTGATCCCAAGACTCCTATAAGGGGAGATTTCCCCTGTTTGGCCATCTCCACGGGTTTTCAAAACGCATCATGGAAAATCGTGGAGAAAGTAAAAAATTCCATTAAAACGGTAAAAAGGAGTCATCGAGAGGTCGAAGAGTGCAAAAAAATCTTCGAAACGTCGAAGAGTCAAAGTGGAAGTTAGTTTCCTCCTAACGTGCTATCGGGCATTAGGGCGCAATGATTGAACACTATAATTAGGTGCCGTGCCGTACCGTGGAGCGGACCACTAGTTGAAGCGCCGCAGCACGGAACAGACACCGAATATCCACGTATGCGTCAACGTGTTAAGATTGAATCCGTGAATTATGTCGTCTATTACCAAAACTGTTCAGTGGATTTACTCAAGGCATACTTGGTTTGTCTCTCGGAATCACAGCATGTGCGAAGCTACTAACGTATCCTTTCGACTGCCATAGATGGTGGTTACATTCTCGAAAGCTTCGACACTTGATCTGCTAATTCATACATGAAACTAAGGGGCTTGTAACTAAAATGTATACTGGCTTGCTCCTCTGAACAAAAAGTTATACCCTCGATACAGCGTGTTAGATTCACGGAAGGTAAGATACTCGGTAAAGAGTATAACTTTATAACAGTAGGAAATGTTCTCCGGTGGATAGTCTCCCTACTGTAATATTAAGCCTAGAATTAAGCTGTCTATTGCCAATACCGTTCAGCGAATTTACTCCCGGGGTACCTAGATGGCTTCTCGGAATCCCAGGATATGTGAAGCTATTAACCTAGCTGTTAGAATCCCAAAGAAGGTGGTTACACTCTTACGTGGTTTGACTACCGATTTTGCTATTCAGACATGAAATTACAGCCTCCGTCTGCTAAAGTGTCTAATAATTTGTTTCCGTGAGCACAATGCATGACACTCGCTACAAGGGGTTATGGGCTCGGAAGATAACGTACCAATAAAAAGTATGACTTTATAGCACTTGGAAATGTTCCCCGACTGCTTACCCCATTACTTTGGAATCCAAACCGTGAACAAAGGTGTCCGTTGCCAGCAATTTTCACTGTATTCTCTTCCAGAATACATGTTATGATTCTCGGGATCTCTGGGTAGGTGAAGCTAATCACTCATCCGTTCGTCTCTCACAGCAGGTGACAACGTTCTCGAGTGTCTTGACACTCGATATTCTTGTTCATAATGAAATTAATTTGCCCGTCATAATAGTGTTTACTCATTTCTTCGACTGAACACGAAGTAATACTCTCGATACGACAGGTTAGCTTCTGCGATGGTTGGGCTATCAGTAAATTGTTTGACTTTATACCAGTAGGTTACGTTCTAGAACGGTTTGACTGTCTGCTTTTAATGTGTCTATTGCTAATAGTGTTTAGCGGATTTACTTCCGGAATACCTGCTTTGACTCTCGGCATCGCAGGGTGGGTGAAGGTATTGACTTAACCGTTCGTCTCTCACAGATGGAGGAAACGTTCTCGAGCGATTTGAATCTCGACCTTTTAATTCGTGCATCAAATTAAGTAGCTCGTCACAAAAATGTATACTAATGTGTTTCCCTATACACGTAGCTATACTCTCGATACGGCGGGTATGTTACTCGGGAAGTGAGGTATTCGGTAAGAGGAATGACTTAATACGAATTGGTAATATTCGCTGTCGGTTTGACTCAGTACTTTGATATTCATACCAGGAATTGCGGTGCCTATTGCCAATACTTTTTAGCGGATATACTCCGGGTATAGCTGGTTTGACCCTTAGTATATCAGGATAGGAGACGCTATTGGCTTAGCTGTGCAGCTCTCAAGGAAGGTGGTAACGATCTCCAACGGTTTGCCACTCGATCTTCGAATTCATGCATGAAATTATGGTGCTTGTCAATCAATTGGATACTAATTTGCTTCGCTGTACACGAAGTTATACTGACCACAAGGCGTGTTAGCTTCTCGGCAGGTAAGGTCTTCTGTAAAAAATTTGACTCAATACCAATTGGTTACATTCTACAATGGTTTGACTCGGGAGTTTAATATTTGTACCGTGAAATAGGGTGCATGATGTCAACTATGTACAGCGGAATTACTCCCGGAATACCAGTTTTGACTCTCGGGAGCACAGGATAGGTGAAGCTGCTGACTTTGCCGTTCGACACTCGAAGAAGGTGCTAACGTTCTTGAACGGTTTGGCCCTCGATCTTCCGTTGCATAGATGAAATTCTGGTGCCTGTCGCTAAATTTTATACCACTTTTCTTCTCTGAGCACGATGATATACTCTCAATACAGCGGCTTAATTTGTCGGAAAGTACGTCCTTCGGTCAAATGTTAGTCCCTATAACAATAGGTAATGTTGTACAACTGTGAGACTCTGTACATTAATATTTAAAGCCGGATGTAGGATTTTTAATGCCAATACTGTACAGCAGATTTACTCCAGGGATACGTGGTTTGACTCTCGGAATCACAGGGTGGGTATAGTTATTGGCTTAGCCGTGCGAATCTCAAGGATGTCGTTCTCGAACAGCTTGGTACTCTATTTTGCTATTCATACGTGAAACTGAGGTGTCTGCCTGCTGAATTGTCTACTCATTTGTGTCCGTGAAAACTAAGATAGACACTCGCTGCAGCGGGATAGGTTCTCGGAAGGTAATGTATTGGTTAAACAGAATTACTTTATTTTACTTGATAATGATGAGCGGCGGTTTGACGCCATGTATGAATTACACGATCGAGTGTCAAACCTTTCGAAAACGTTACTACATTCCTTAAAATCGAACGGCTAAGACAGTAGCTTCACCTATCGTGTAATTCCGCGAGCCATGCCAGGTATTCCGGTAGTAAATTATCTGTACAGTATTGGCAATAGGCGCCATAAATCACGATTTCAATATTATAATATTGCGTCGCACCGTTTGAAATCGTTACCTATTGAAATGGAGTCCATCTTTTTACCGAAAACGTTACCTTCATGAAACATATCTCGCTGCTGCGTGTGACATGCTTCGTGATCACGGAAACAAATTAGTAGAAATTTTAGCAGACGGACACCTTATTTTCATGTCTGAACAGAATAATAGGGGGTCAAACCGTTAAAGAACGTTCCCACCTTCTTTGGGAGTAGAACGTCTAAGTCTATAGATTCACCTATCCTGTGATTGCGATAGTCAAATTTGGTATTCTGGCAGTCGATCCGCTCTTCATTATTGGCATCGTACACTGTATTTTATGGTATAAATGTCAATGTCCGGAGCCAAAGCTTTGTAAGTGGTTACATATTGATATAGTGTCAAACATTAAAGCGAAGGCCTTACCTTCTGAGAAGCTATCGCGCTGTATCGAGAGTACATCTTCGTGTTCGTAGGACAAATCAGAATACATATTAGTGGCGGGCACCTTTATTTCCGGTATGAATTAGAAGGTCGAGTGTCAAACTTTCGAGATCGATAGCACCATCTTTGAGCTTCGAACGGCTATGCCAATAACATAGTCTATCCTATCAGTGCGAGAGGTAAATCAGGTGTTACGGGATTAATTGCACTGAACAGTACTGGCAATAGATTCCATAACTCACGGTTTGAATTTAAAATAGATGGTCAAAAATTTTGAGAGCATTGCAAATTGATTTATAGCCAAACGCCTTACTGACGGCCTCATCCACCGAAAGCATAACACGCTGTATAGGGAGTATAACATCGTGTTCAGAGGAGGTAACAAATTTACAATTTAGTGACGGTCACCTTAATTTCATGTATTAATTTGACGATCGAGGGTAAAGCCATTCGTGATCGTTACTGCGACAGTTGAGAGTCGACCGCCTTAGATATTAGCTTCACCTATCCTATGATTCCGAGAGTCAAACCAGGTATTCCGGGCGTAAACCTGCAGAACATTATTAGCAATAGACACCTCAAGTCACGGTTTGAATATTAAAGCAGACCGCCAAACTATTGTAGTACGTTACTAATTGCTATGATGTCGAACGTTTTCCCGGAGTCCTTACCTTCCGTGAACCTCACCGACCTCACCAAGAGTATAAGTTCGTGTTCACAGACAGAAATTATTATTCATTTCAGTGTCGGGCCCCATAAACTCTTGTAGGAATTACAATATCGATGGTCAAGCCGCTCGAGAACGTTGTCACCTTCTCTGAGAGACGGACCGATATGCCAATAGCTTCACATATACCGTGATTACCAGAGACAAACCAAGTAATCCGATAATAAACAGCCAGTACAGTATTGTCAATAGACACATTAATTCACGGTATGAACATTAAAGCAGGCCGTCATACTGTTGATGAACGATACCTATTGCTGTGGAGTCGAACTTTCTACCGAAAGCCTTACATACCGAGATGGTAACGCGTTGTATCGAGGATATAACTTCGGGGTCAGAGAAGCAAAATTGCAAACGTTTTAGACACGCGCAGCTTAATTTCATGTATGAATAGGTAGGTGAAGTGCCATATCGTTTGAGAACGTTTCCACCATTTTTGAGTGTCGCGCACCTGAGTCAATCACATCACCCATCCTGTGATTCCGGGAGTCATCCCAGGTATTCCGTTAGTAAATCCGCTGAACAGTAATGGCAATTGATACCTCAGTTTACAGCTCCAATTTTATTGTTCAGAATCATCTCGTTGTAGAACGATACCAATTGGTATAGAGCCAAAGTTTCACCGCTGGAGTTACCCACTGGGATCCTCAACCGTTGCATCCACGGGATAACTTCTCGTTCTGAGAAACAAATTAGTATACATCCTAGTGTCGCGTACCTCAATTTCAAGTCTGATATAGGAGATCGGGTGTCAAACCGTTGGGGAACGCTACCACCTTCTGTGAGAGATAAACCGCTAAGTCATTAGCCTCACCAGTCTTGTGATTCCGAGTGCCAATCTGGATATTTCGGGATTAAGTCCGCTGTACATTATCGACATTAAAAACCCTTCCTTCCGCCATAAATATTAAAGTTTTGTGTCTCTCGGAATGCCTGGTACGTCCTTCGGGAACACAGGGCAGGTGAAACTGCTGGCTTATTCGTTCGACTCACAAAAAAGGCGGTAACGTTCTCGAACGGTTTGACAATCGATCTTCGATTTCATTCATGAAATTAAGGTGGCCGTCACAAAAATTTATAATAATATACTTCACTCCAGATCATACGCGAGGTACGTCGCGATAGACTTTCGGAGGATACTGATTTCTGTAAAACGGTTGATTTCATTCCACTTCGTAATGTCCTCAAACGGAATGACGCATTACCTTCGTATTCAGACCATGAATTAAGGTGACAAATGCCACACTGTTCATCTTATTTACTCACGGAATTCCTGGTTTGTCTCTCGGAATCACCGGATAAGTGTAGCTTTGACTTAGACGTTCGTCTCTCAGAGAATGAGGTAACGTTCCCTATTGGTTTGACCCTCGATCTTCTAATTCATGCATGAAATTACTGTGCTCGTCACTAAATTGTATTCGAGTTCATTTCTCGGAACACGAAGTTATGCTCTCGAAACGGCAGGTCTGTTTCACCGTAGGTAAGGCCATCTCTAATGTGTTTGTCTTTATACCAGTTGGCAATGCTCTAAAACAGTTAGACACTTTTCTTTACTATTCAAATCGTGGAGTAAGGTCTATTAACATCACCGTTCGTCTCTCATTGAACGTGTTAACGCTACCGAACGGTTTGTCCCGCAATCTTCAAATTCGTACATGAAATTAAGGTGACCGTTGCCAAAATGTATTCTAATTTACTTCTCTGAACAGGAAGCATTGCGCTGGATATAGGGGGTTATGTTCCCGGAAGGTTAGATCTTCTATAAAACGTATAAGTTTATTCAATTACGTAACGCTGTAAAAAGGTATGATGGTCTGCATTAATATTCATTCCGAGAATTAAGGGGTTTATTACTAATACTGGTCGGGCATTTGGTTTGACGCTTGATCATCTAATTCATACATGAATTTAAGGAGTCGTCACTAAATTGTATACTAATGTGTTTCCCTAATCACGCATCTATACTGTCGATTCGGCGGGATAGCGTCTCGGATGGTAAGTTATTCGGTTAAGCGTTTGGCTTTACCGCAACTAGTACCGTCCTCATACGGTGTGACGCACTATTTTAATATTCATACGGTGATCTAATGTGTCTATTACCAATAACGTTCTGCGGATTTAATCCCGGAATATCTCGATTGACTTTCTGAATCACAGGACGTATGAAGCTATTAAGTTAGCCGTTTGAATCTCCAAGAATGTGGTAACGTTCTCGAAAGGATTGTCCCTCGATATTCTAATTCACACACGACGATAAGATGCCCTTTACTGAAATGAATACTATTTTCATTTTCACAACAGGACTTTATATTCCCGATACATGCTTCCGGTGTGAAAGGTCTCTAGTATATGGTTCGAATTTAAACAAATTGGCAAGGCACTCAATCAGTCAGACGGTGTACTTTAATTTTCAAATCGTACATTGAGGTGTCTATTGCCAACACTGACCAGCGGATATGCTCCCGGAATAACTGGTTTGACTCTCGGTATCACAGGACTGTTGATGGTGTTGACGTAGCTGTGCCACTCTCAAAGGAGATGGTTACGTTCTCAAACGAATTGACATTCGATTCTGCTACTCTTGATTGAAAGTAATGTATCCCTCTGCCAAAATGTCTACTAATTTGTTCCGGTGAACACTATGCAAGCCAATCGCTACAACGGGATGGGTTCTTGAAAGGTTGGGACTTCGTTTATAATTTTGACTCTATAGCAATAAATAACGTTCAGCAACGGAATGGATCTGTAGATTAATATTCATACCCTAAATAAAGGTGTCTATCACCAATATTGTCAGCGGATTTACGCCGTGCATACCTGCTATGGCTGTCAGAACCACAGAATATGTGATGATATTGACCTAGCTCTGCGAATAGCATGGAAAGTGGGACAGATCTGGAACGGTTTGGCACTATAAGTTCTAATTCATACACCAAATTCTGGTGTTCGTCCATAAAACGTATACAAGTTCGTACGCCTGATCTCGTTGTTATACTCCCGATACAGCGGATCAGTTGATCGGAGGGTAAGGCATTATGAAAGAAGTTTGAACCTTCAGGAATGGGTAGTGTTCTGCAACGGCTTGACGGCCTCCTTCAATATTCGAACCGAGAATTGTGGTGTCTCTGACAACAGTATACAGACGATTTACTCCTGGTATATCTGGTGTGACTCTGAATCACTCGTATAGGTGAAGCTATTGTCCTGGGTGTACCATTCTCAAAGAACGTGGTAACGTCCTGAACGGTTTGCCACTCGATATTCTCACCTATTCATGAAATTGAGGTGCCAATCACTACAATGTATACTTGTTTGTTTCCCGTTACACTAAGTAACGCAATCGCTACAGCAGGATAGATTCTCGGTAGGTATGGTAATTGGTAAAGCTTTTGATATTATTCCAACTGGTAACGTTCTCAAACGGTTTCACGCTCTATTTTAATATTCAATCCGTGCATTAAAGTGTCGATTGCCAATAGTGTGCAGCAGATTGACTCCTGGAATACGTGGTGTGACTATTGGAATAACAGGATAGGTGAAACGATTGTCTCAGCTGTTCGGCTCTCAAGGAAGGTAGGGTCGTTCCCCAACGATTCGACTCTCGATTTTGCTATTCACACATGATAGGAAGATGTGCTTCTGATATATTGTCTACTGATTTCTTTCCGTGAGCAATAAGCATGATACTCGCTACTGCGAGTTAGGTTCAAGGAAGGTAAGGTATTCGGTAAAAAGTATGAATGTATACAAATCCGTTCTGTTCAACATCGGATTGACTCTCTACTCTAATATTCAAGCCAGGAAACAACATGTCTATTTCCATTGCAGTTCAGCGGATTCACTCCTGGAATACATGGCTCGAGTCTTGGAATCACATATACAGGTGAAGCTATTGACTATGCCGTTTGACTCTCAAAGTAGGTGGTAATGATCTCGATCGGTTTGACTCTGTTCTTTAATGTCCATACCGTTAGTTAAGACTCGAAGCTACCGTTTGGTAGCAAGTCAAACACTTTGCCGATGGCCATAACGTCCAAGAATATAACCCGCCGTGTCGACAGTATAGCTACGTGTTCAGAGGAACAAATGAATTAACATTTTAGTAACGGTCACCTTAATTACATGTATTAATTGGAAGATCAAGGGCAGAATCGTTCGAGAACGTTACCACCTTAATTGAGAATCGAACGGCTTAGTTATTAACCTCACCTGTCCTGTGATTCCGAAAGGCAAACCATGCATTACGATAGTCAATAAGCTGTACACTGTTAGCAATGGACACCTTAATTGTCGGTTTGAATATTGAGGTAGACCGTCATATCGTTGCAGACCGTTACCGAATTGTATAAGGTTGTACGTTGTACAGAACATCTAACCTTCCGAAACGCGAACCCTGTATATCCGGGGTATAAGTTGGGGTACCAGAGACTGAAATTAGTCATCATTTCAGTGGAAAATACCGCAACTTCATGTATGAATTAGAAGGTCGAGTGCCAAATCCTTCTAGGACGACTCCAAAGTCGGTGTGTGACGAACGACTGAGTCAATAGCTTCAGCTATCCTGTAATTCCGGAAGTTAAACGAGATATTTTGGGAATAAATGCGCTGTACAGTGTTGACAATTGACACCTCGCTTCACGGTTTGAATATTAAACCAGGCAGTCAAGCCATTTGAGAGTATAAGCATATAGTATAAAGTCTAACACTTCATAGATGGCTTTACCTACAGTGAAGCAAACTCGCCCTTTCGAGAGTATAACTTAGTGTTGAGTGAAAGAAATTCGTCTTCATTTCAGTGACGGTCACGTTAATATCATGAATGAATTTGAAGATCGAGGGTCAAACCGTTATTCAATAGGTTCTGCTGCCCTGTGATTCCGTAGGGTCATACCTGGTAATCCAGGAGTAAATCCGTGTAACAGTTTTGGCAGCAGACACCTTAATTAACACTGTGAATATTAAGGATGAGAGTCAAACCGAAGGAGAAAATTACAGGTTGGACAAAGTCATTCTTTTTACAGATTACCTGACCTTCCGAGAACATAACCGGCAGCAGGGAGTGCCTTGCTTCGTGCTAAGTGAAACAACTTACTATTAATTCTAGCGATGAGCACCTTAGTATCATGCATGAATTAGAAGATCGAGTGTAAAACCGTTCGAGAACGTTACCATGCTCATGGAGAATCGAACGGATTAGTCAATAGCTCCACCTACCCTCTGATTCCGAGCGTCAAAACAAGTATTCCTGGAGTAAATGCGCTGAACTGTATTGGCAATAGACATCGTAGTCCACGATTTGCGTATTAAAGCAGACCGTCAGGCCGGTATAGATCGTTACCAATTGCTATGAGGTCAAACGTTTCACAGAAGACCTTATCGCCGGAAAAACTAACCAGCTGTGTCGGGAGTATAACTTTGTATTCAGAGAAAAAGTTAGCCTGCATTTCAGGGACGGGAAATTTAACTTCATGTACGAATTAGAAGATCGAGAGTTAACCGCTCGAAAACGTTAGCACCGTCTGTGAGAGACGAACGGCTAAATTAATACCTTCACGTATTCTGTGATTCTGAGAGTCAAACCAGCTATTCCTGGTGCAAATCCCCTGAACAGTACTGGCAATAGACACCGTAATTCACGGATTGAAAAATAAAGTAGAGAGTCAAACTGTTTGAGACCAACCGTCAAGCCTATACCATTGAGCGCATTTACTCCTGTATTATCTGAATTGCCTCTCGGAATCAAGGGGTAGGTGCAGCTATTGACTTAGAAGTGTGATATACAAGGAAGGTGATAACGTTCTATAACGGTTTGAAGCTCGATCTTCTTATTCATACATGAAGTTATGGTGCCCGCCGTTAGAATTTTGTGTAATTTGTTTCAGTGAAGACGGTGTTATATGCTCGATACAGCGGGTAAGCATCTCTGGTGGTTAGGCCTTAGAAAGAGTTTGACTCTAGACGAATACGATACGTACTTCCGCGGTTTGACATTCTACTTTAATATTCCAACCGTGATCTAAGGTGTCTATTACCAATACTGTTCTGCGGATTTACTCCCGGAACATCTTTGTTTGCCTCCAGGAATCACAGGATAGGTGAAGCTTCACACTTAGCCGTTCGTCTTTCACAGATGGTGGCAACGATCTTGTGCGGATTGGTCCATAACCTTCTAATACATACATGAAAATAAGATGCCCGTCTCTGTAATGAATACTAATTTCATTCTCTGATCACGAAGTTATACTATCGATGAAGCGGGTCAGGTCCACGGATTGTAAGGCCTTCGCTAAAATGTTTGTGCTTGTAGAATCTGGTATCGGTCTCAAACGGTTTGACGAACTACTTTAGTATCAAACGGTGATTTATGGTGTCCATTGCAATACCCTTCTGTGTCTATACTCCTCGAACACCTGGTTTAACTATCGGAATCGCAGAATGGCAGAAGCTATTAACTCAGCAGTTCAAGTCTCAAATAAGTTGGAGAAGTTCTCAAAAGTATTGACACTTGATCTTCTAACTCATACGCAATATTAAGGTGCCCATCACTAAAATTTATACTAATATGACCCACCGCACACCATGTTATACCCTCGATACGTGGCGCTAATCTTTCGGAGAGTAAGGTTTTCAGTAAATCGTTTGACTTCATTCCAATTGGTAATGTACTCCTACGGTGTGCCGCTGTACTTCAATATTCATACCGTGAATTATGCTGTCTACTGCCAATACAGTTCAGCGGATTTACTCCCGTGTTACCGAATATGACTCTCGGAATCACAAGTGTAGCTATTGACTTAGCTGTTCGTCTCTCATAGAATGAGGTGACGATCCCGAACGGTTCAACTCTCGATCTTCTAATTCCTAAATGAAATAAGGGGGCCCGTCACTAAAATGTAGATGAATTTTCTTCGCCATACACGAAGTAATAGTCCCGATACAGCGGGTCAGTTCCTTTGGAGGGCATGGCCTTCGGTAAAGCTTTTGACTTCATAGCAATGGGTAACGTTCTCAAAAGGTTTGACGCTATATGTTAATATTCATACCGTGAATTATGGTCTCTATTGTCAATGTAGTTCAGCGGATTTGCTTACGGATTACCTGGTTTGACGCTCGGAATCACAATACGTGAAGCTATTGACGTACTTGTGCGACTCTCAACGAAGGCGGTAACGTTCTGGAAGAGTATTCCTCTCGATCTGCTGATGCATAGATGAAATTTTGTTGCCCGCCGCCAAAATTTATACTATCTTGCTTCTCTGGCCATGAAGTTCTGCTCTCGATACACCGGGTTAGTTTCTCGGAAGGCACGCCCTTCGGTGAAAAGGTAGACTCTATACCAATAGGTAACGTTCCACAAATGTATGACCCAGTACTTTAACATTTATTCCGAGAATTTTGGTGTGAGTGCCGATACACTTCAGCAGATTTACTCCTGGAATACCAGGCTTGACTCCCGAAATCACAACTACCGTTGAAGCTATTGACTCTGCCGTTCGACTCTCAAAGAAGGTGGGCACTTTACCGAAGTGTATTGCCAATAGACACCCTAATTCACGGTTTGATTGGTAAAGTAGAACGTCAAACCGTGTGAGTACGTTATCAATTGCTATAAATTCAATTTCATTACCGAAAACCTTACCGTCCGAAAAACTAACCCGCTGAATCGACATGATAACTTCATGCTTAGAGAAAAAAATTAATACTTCGTTCTGTGACGGGCACCATAACTTCATGTATGATTTAGAAGGTTGATGGTCAAACCGGTCGAGCACGTTGCCACCTTCTTTGATAGTCGCATATCAAAGTCAATAGTGTCACCTATCGTGTGATTGCGGGAGTTGGATCACGCATTCTAGGAGTAAATTCGCTAAACAATAATGGCAATAGACACCATAATTCATGGTTTGAATATTAAAGTAAAGCGTCAAACCGTTTGTGAACGTTACCAACGTGTATGAGGTCAAGATTTTTACCCAAGGCCATACCATCCGCGATCCTCAGAACCTTCATCGAGAATATATGTTTGTCCTCAGAGAAAGAAATTATTATTTAATTCAGTGACGGGCACTTCAACTTCATTTATGTATTAGAAGGTCGAGGGTCAAACCGCTCGAGAACGATGGCACCTTCTGCGAGAGACGAATGGCTATGTCAATAGCTTCACCCATCCTGCGATTCCGAGAGTCTATCCATGTATTCCTGGAATGAATGCGACGAATTGTATTGGAAACTGACACCTGAATTCACGTCTTGAATATTACTGTAGAGCGTCATACCGTTTGAGAGCGTTACCAATTTGTATAAACTCAAACGCTTTAACGAAGGCCTTACCTTTCGGGAACCACAGCGCCTTCATCGGGGAATGAGTTCGTGTTCGGAGAAAGAAATTAATATTCATTTCAGTGTCGACACGTTAACTTCAAATGAATTAGAGGATCGATGGTCAAAGTGATCGAGGATGTTACCACCTTTATTGAGGGTCGAGCGAATAAGTCAGTAGCTCCACCTATCCCACGAATCCGAGAGTCTAACCAGGTAATCCGAGGGTACATGCGCTGAAGAGTTTTGGCAGTAGATACCTAAATTCGCGGAATGAATATTGAAATGGAGCGTCACACGCTGTGAGAACGTAACTAATTGCTATAAAGTCAAAGGTTTTACCGATTGCCTTACCGTCAGGGAATGCATCCCGCCGTATCGAGAGTATAGCTACTTGTTTAGGCAAACACATTGGTGTACAATTTAGTGACCGCATCTTAAATTAATGTATGAATTAGAAGATCGGGGGTCAAACCCTGCGGGAACGATACCAACTTCTTTGAGATTAGAACGGCTAAGTCAATAGCTTCATACATCCTGCAATCTAAAGAAGTAAAATCAGGTATTTCGGGAGCAACTCCACTGAAAAGTCTTGGCAATAGACACATTAGTTCACGGTATAAATATTATGGCAGAGCGACAAACCTTTTGAAGGCGTTACCAATTGTAATAAAGTGTAACGTGTTACCGAAGACCTTACCTTCTGCAAACCCCACCGGTTTCATCGAGAGAATAAATGAGTGTTCAGAGAAAGAAACTAGTGTTAATTTTAGTGACAGGCAACTTCACTTGATGTATGATTTAGAAGCTCGATGGTCAAACATTTCGGGAACATTACCACCCTCTTTGAGAGTCAAACAGAGGAGTCAATAGTTTCACCTATTCTGTGATTTCGAGGGTCAAATCAGGTAATACCAAAGTAAATCCGCTGATGAATATTGCCAATAGACACCTTAGTTCCCGGTTTGAATATTAAAGTAGAGCGTCAAATCGTTTGAGAACGCAACCAACTGGTACAAAGTCAAACGATTTATCAAATAACATATCTTCCTAGAACCAACACCGAACTAGCGATTGTCTACCTTATTGTTGATGAAGAGAGATTACTAGATATTTTAGACGACGGTCAACATAATTGCATGTATGAATAGGAAAATCCAGAGTCAATGCGTTCCAGAACGATACCATCATTTTTAAGAACCGAGCGTCCAAGTCAATGGTTTCATATATCTTGTTTTCCGTTGGTCTAACCAGCAATTCCGGGAATCAATTAATTATGCAGCATTACCAATGGACATCTTAATTCACGGAACGAATATTGATGTCGAGAGAGAAACACATCGAGAATGTTATCAATTGAAAAGGAGTCGAAGCTTATACACAGGATTTTCCCTTCCGAGAAACAAAATCCGCTGTAGCGCGAGTATCAAATCGTGCTCAGTGAAACAAATTTGTATCCATTTTAGTGACGGTCACGTCAATTACATGTATAAAACAGAAGATCGAGTGTCAAATCGTTGACGAACGTCTCTCCCTTCCTTGATTGTCGAACGGCTAAGTAAATAGCTTCACAAATTCCTATGATTCAGAGAATGAAACCAGGCATTCCGGAGTTAATACGCTAAACATTATTGGTAATAGACGCCTCAATTCACAATATGAATATTAAAGTACAGAGTCAAAATGTTGTAGAACTTTACATATTTGTATAGGATCAAACTTCCTATCGAAGGCAATACCTCCCAGGCAGTCCAACCCGCTGTAGGGAGTGCCTTGCTTAGTGTTCATCGAAATATATATGTTGACACTTTAGATGCGCGCACCTTAATTTCATGTATGAATTAGAAAATCGATGGTCAAATCGTTCGAGAACTCTAACACCTTAGTTCAGAACCCAACCGCTTAGTTAATAGCTCCTCTTATTTTATGATTCCGAGAGTCAATCCTGCTATTCCGGGCGTAAATCCGCAGAACAGTAATGGCATTGGACACCATAATTCCTATAGAGTCAAACGTTATACAGAAGACATTACCCTCCGTGAAGTTAACCCGCCGTATAGTGAGTATAACTGCGTGTATCCACTTTTGTGATGGGCACCATAACTTCATGAATAAGTCGAAAGGTCGTGTGTCAATCGGTGCGGGATGGTGATCACGTTGATTGAGATTCGAACGGCTAAGTCAATACCTTCACATATCCTGGGATGTGGAGAGTCAATCCAGGCATTCGAGGAGGAAATCCACTGAACAGTAGTGTCAATAGACACATTAATTCGCGGTATCAATGTGAAAGCAGATCGTAAACCGTTGAGGAACGTTACAGATTTGTATGAAGTCAAACGTCCTACCAGAGGCCATACCATCCGTGAATCTCACCTGCTGCATGGAGAGTATTAGTTCGTGTCCAAGGAAGCACATTAGTATACATTTTCGAGACGGACACGATAACTTCGTGCACGAATTTAAAGATTGAGGGTCAAACCGTTCGAGAACGATACCATCTTCTTTTAGAGTCGGGCAGCCAAGCCGATAGCCTAACCCATTCCAAGATTACAAAAGTCGAATTTGGTATTCCGGGAGAAAATCCGCTGAACAGTTTGCAATACACACCTTAATTCACGGAACATATATCAATGTAGAGCGTAAATCCGTTTGACAATGTTACCAATTGGTAGAAAGTCAAACGCTTTACTGACGAGCTTACCCACCGAAAGTCCATCGCGCTGTACCGAGAGTATATCTTTTTGATCACCCAAGCAAATTAGTATATATTTCAATAACTGCACCACTAATTTCACGTGTGAATTATAAGGCTGAGTGCCGAACTCTTCGAAAACGTGACCAACATCCTTGATAGTAGAACGGCTGAGCCAACAGCATCACCTACCACGTGATAACGAGAGTCCAACCAAGCATTCCGGTTGTAGTTCTGCAGTTCAGGATTGACAATAGACACCTTAATTCACCGTATTAATATAAAAGTACTGAGACAATCCGTTGTAGAACGCTACCTGCTTGTATAGGATCGAACTTTCTACCGAAGGCCCTAGGTGCCGAGAGACTAACCAGATGTATCGAGAGTATGACTTCGGGTTCAGAGGAAGAAATTACTGAACAGCTTACTGTCGCGCACCTAAACATCATGTACGAATAGGAAGATCAGGGTTCATACGATGTAAGAACGTTACCACGTTTCCTGAGAGTCGCACACGTACGTCAATGGCATCACCCATCCTGTGATTCTGAGAGTAAAACAAAGTAATCTTGGCGTAAATCCGCTGAACAGTATCAGCAATAGGTACCTTAACATATGGCTCGAATATTAATGATCAGTTTCAAACCCTTTTCCGAAGGTCATACCGTCCTGGACATCAACCGCTGCGTCGAGAAGAATACTTCGTGTTCACAAGAGGACGGCAGTATTCATTTCAGCGACGGGGGTTTAACTTCATGTAAGAATTAGATGATCGAGGGTCAAACCCCTCGAGAACGTTAGAATATTTTGTGGGAGAAGAACGTGTGAGTCAATAGCTTCACCTATCCTGTGAATCGGAAAGTCAAGCCTGGATTTCCGGGAGTAAATCCGCTGAACAGTAATGGCAATGGATACCTTAATCCGAAGTTTATATATTAAAGTAGTGCATGAAACCGCTTTAGAACGTTATTCCTTGGAATTGAGTCTAACTTCTTCCGACATATCTTCCGAGAGGCTAACCAGCTGCATCGGGAGTATAACTGTCTGGCCAGGGAACGAAATTGTTATTCACATGAGGGACGGACTGCTTAATTTAATGTATGTATTTGAAGATCGAGGGTCAAACCGTTAGAACCATGATACTACCATCTTCGACAGTCGAACTTCCGTGTCAATTGCATCACCTATGCTGTGATTCCGAGAGACAAACCAGGTATTCCGCGAGCAAATCCGTTCTACAAAATTGACATCATACACCCTATTTCATGGTATTTATATTAAACTCCAGAGGCAGACCGCTGTAAAACGTTACGTATTGGTTTTGAGGCAAACTATTTACAGAAGGCCTTACTTTTCGAGACACTAACCCGTCGTTTGGTGAGTATAATACCGTGTTCAAGGAACGAAATTAGTACCCATTCTAGTGATGGCAACGTTAATTCCACGTACGAATTAGAATATCGAGTGTCAAACCGTTCGAGGCCGTTACCACGGTATTTGAAGCTCGCACAACTAAGCCAGCAGTATCACCTACCCTGTGATTCCGAGAGACAATCCAGGTATTCCAGGAGTCAATCTGCTGTGCAGTTTTGACATCATACACCTCATTTAACGGAATAAACATTAATATCACAAGGTAAACCGTCGTAGAACGTTACGAATTGGTTAAAAATCAATCCTTTTGCCGATGGTCTTACCTATCGAGAAGATAGCACGTCGTATGGAGAGTATAACTTTGTGTTCAGCGAAAGGAATTACTGTACATTTTAACAGTCTGACGCTTTATTTTCTTGTACGAATAGAAAACTCGACAGTCAAACCGCTCGATGTAGATCCCACCTTCTTTGTGAGTCGATCGGCTAGGTTAATAACATCACCATCTCTGCATTTCCAATAGGCAAACCAGTTGTGCCGGGAGTCAATTCGCTGTACACTGTTGGTAATGGACACCCTATCTCGCGGTTTGAATTCTAATGTAGAGCGTCAAACCGCTTGTGAACGTTACCAGTTGCTTTAATGTCAAACGTTTTATCAATTACCATTCCTACCGAGAACGTATCCCGCTGCAGCGAGTGTGTTGCTTAGTATAAACGGAAACAAATCGGTATACATTGTAGTGACTGACACCTTAATTTCATGTATGGATGAGAATATGGAGAGGCAAACCGTTTCAGGGCGGTACCACCTCCTTTGAGAATGGCACACCGAGAACAATAGCTTCACCTGTACATGTGATTCCCAGAATCACACCAGGTATATCAGGAGTTAATCCGCTGTATACTATTGGCAACGGGCACCCCAATACGCGGGTTGAATATTAAAGTGAAGCGAGTAACCGTTTAAGAACGTTACCAGATTGTATAATGTCAAACGTTTTACCTAAGTCCTCACCCTCCGTGAACATAATCCGCTGTCTCCACAGTATAAATTCATGATGAGAGCACATGTATGACAATAGCTTCACCAATACTGCGATTTCGAGAGCAATACCTGGTATCTCAGGAGTACATCCGCTGAACAGTATTGGCAATGCATACCTTGACTCACAGTTTGTATATAAAGGTAGAGCGTCAAACCGCTTGAGAACGTTACGAATTGATATAAGGTCATACTCATTACCGGATACCTTAGTTTCCGATAACATAATCCGCGGTACCGTGGGTATAACATCGTGCTCATGGAAACAAATTGGAATATATTTTATCGGATGCGAACCTCAATTTCATGTATGAATAAGAATACCACGTGTCAAACCGAACGCGAACCTTACCAGCCACTGTGATAGACGAACGGCAATAGCTTCAGCTATCCGGTGTTTCGGAGGGACAAATCACGGATTCCTGGAGTAAATCCACTGAACTGTATTGGCAATACACTCCTGAATTCACGGTTTGATTATTAAGGTGGAGTATCAAACCGTAGGAGGATATTACCAATTCGAATTCAGTCATTCTTCTTGCCGAATATCATAACATCCGAGAACCGAACCCGCTGTAGCGAGAGTTGCGATTAATGTGCACGGATACAAATTAGTCGTCATTTTAACGGACAAGCGGCACATGTTTGTGTATAAATATCAATATCGAGGGTCAAATCGTTCGAGGACGTTACCACCTTATGTGGGCGACGAACGGACAAGTCAATAGCTTCATCTATGCTGTGGTGCTGAGAGTCATATCAGGTATTCCGGGAGAAAGCCCGCTGAACAGTATTGCCAACAGACACCCTAATTTGCGGTATGAATATTAAAGTAGTGCGGCAAACCGTAGGAGAACTTTACCGATTGGTATGACGACAAACTTATTATCGGACACATTACTTTCCGCGAACCGAACCCGCTGTATCGAGGGTATAACTTCCTGTTCGGTGAAACAAATCAGTATACATTTTAATGACGGGAACATTAGTTTCAGGTATGAATTGGAATATCGAATGTCCATACGTTTGCGAACATTACCACCTTCATTGAGAGTCGAGCGGCTATGTCAGTAGCTAGAACTATGAAGCAGTTCCGAGGGACAGACCAGGTATTCCGGAAGTCGATCCAAAGTGCAGTATCGCCAATGGAGACGTCCATTCACGGTATGAATATTACAGTAGAGCCTCAAACCTTTGTAAAACATTGCCGATTGTTAATGTGTCGTGCTCTCTGGCAAGGCCTTACATTCCGAGAAACAATCCCGGTGTATAGAGGGTATAACTACGTGCTTATAGACGAAAATTTGTATTCGTTTTAGTGACGGGCACCTTAATTTCATGCATGAATTAGAAGATCGAGAGGCAACCTGGTTCAGAACGTTACCATAGCCTTTGAGGATGGAATGGTTAAGCGAATAAATACACCCGCTCGGTGATTCCGAATGTCAGAGAAGGTATGTCGGGGAAAACTGGTCGAAAATTATTGGCATTTGACACTTCATTTCACGGCTTGTATAATTAAGCAGAGCGCCAAACCGTTTGAGACCGTCACCCATTTACACCAGTGCTCAGTGGAACAAATTAGTATAAGTTTCATTGACTGGCAGATTAATATCACGAATGCATTTGAAGGTCGAGTGTCAAACCGTTCGAAAAGGTTACCACCTGCGTTCGGAATCGAGCGGCATAGTCAAAAGCATCACCTATCTTCTGATTTCGAGAGGGAAACAAGGTATTTCGGGAGAAAGTCCGCAGAGATGGCTTTTGGCATACACACATTCATTCACGGTTTGTATAATAAAATAGAGCGTGAAACCGTTTGAGAACCATACCAATTGGTATAAAGTCAAACGTTTTACCGAAGACCTTATCCTCCATGAACCTAATCCGCTGTCTCGACGGTATAACAATATTCGTCATAAGAGATACGAATTAGTATACACGTTAGTAACTGGCGCCTTAATTTCATGTATGAATCAGAAGATCTACTGTCTATCCAATCGAGAACGTTACCACCGTGTTTGAGAATCCAACGGCTGAGTTAATAGCTTCAGGCACCCTGTGATTCCGTAGAGTCAACCCAGACAATCCAGAAGAGTTAAAACGGTATTAAAATTATCTGGTATTCCAGGAGTATATTCGTGTAACAGTATTGGCAATAAAGACCTCAACTCGCCGTATGAATATTAAATTACAGAATCAAACCGCTGGAGAACGTTACCAGTTGATATAACGTCATGCTCCTCAGCAGATACATTACCTTCCGAAAATATAACTCGATGTGTCGTGGGTATAACTTCGGGTTCAGGGGAACAAATGAGAAGACGTTTTAGCAGACGGACACCTTATCCTCATGTATGAATTAGAAGATTGAGCATCAATCAGTTCGAGATCATTGTCACCTCCTTTGAGAGTCGATCAGCTGAGTCAAGAGTTTCACTTGAGCTGTGATTCCGAGAGTCAAGCCAGGTACACCAGGTGTAAATCATCTGATCAGCGTTGGCAGCAAACGTGGTTAATCAAGCGGTATGAATACTAAGGTGGACAGTCATGCCGACGGTGAATATTCCCAATTTGTATATGACCAATCTTCTATCGGAAGGCCTTACTGTCCGTGCACCAGACCCGCTGTATCGAGAGCATTACTTCGTATTTCAAGAAGTAATTTAGTATTCATCTTTTTGACGAGCAATCTAATTCCATGTATGGATAAGAAGATCGCGAGTCCATCCGTTCTAGAGCGTTATCACCACTTTTGAGTGTCGCTCAGCTAAGTCAGTACCTGCACCGATGCTGTTATTCCGATAGTCAAAACAGGTATTCCGGGAGTAGATGCGCTGTGAAGTATTGCCAATAAACAACTTAATTCACGGTCTGAATAGTAAAGAAGAGTGGCTTACCTTTTTGGAGCATTGCCAACTGGTATAAAGACAAACACATTAGAGATGGCCTTACCTGAGGAGGAACGGATCAGTCGTTTCGGGAGTATATCTTCGCGTTCGGAGAAACAAGCAAGTAAACGTGTTAGTGGCGGCTACATTAATTTCATTATGAACAAGAAGATCGAGTGTAAAACCGTTCGAGAAATTAACCACCGTCGTTGAGAGTCGCATAGCTTAGTCTCCAGCTTCACATATCCCAGCTATTCCGAGAGACTAATCAGGTAATCCGAGGGTAAGTGCGCTGTCGAGCATTGACAGTAGATACAATAATCCGCGGAGTGAATATTAAAATATAGCGTCACACCGTGTGGTAACGTTACTAATTTCTATAAAGTGAAATGTATTATCGAATTCCTTATAACCCGAGAAACTAACCCGCCGTATCGAAGGTATAGCTACGTGATTAGAGATACACACTGGTATACATTTTAGTGATAGGGGCCTTAATTTCGTGTATCAGAAAGAAGACCGAGCGTCATGCTGATTGATAACGTTACAATCTTTATTGAGATTCGAACGTCTAAGTCTATATCATCACCCATCCTGTGATTCCGAAATTCAAACGAGATGTTCAGGGTGTAAATGCGCTGTACATTATTGGCAATAGATACCTTATTTTGCGGAGTGGATTTTGAAGACAGCCGTCAAGCCGCTGTACAACGTTACGTATTCGTGTAGGATTAAATTTCCTTCAGAAGTCCTTACCCTCCTAAAAACTGACCCCCTGTATCGAGAGTATAACTCCGAGTTCACAGGTACGATCCAGTACACATTTTGGAAACGAGCACCTTAATTTCAAGCACGAATTAGGAGATCAAGGATCAAGAAGTTCGAGAACGTTACCACCTTCTGTTTGAGATGATCGGCTGAGGCAATAGCTTGACCTCTCCTCTTATTCGGAGAGCCAAACCAGGTATTCTTGGAGTACATCCGCTGGACAATATTGCCAATAGACTGCTTCATTCACGGATTGAATATTAAAATACAGCGTCAATCCGTCTGAGTGTATTGCCAATTGGTATAAAGTCAAATAATTTACCGATGGCCTTACACTCGGTGAAGCAAACTCGCCGATTCGAGAGTACAACTTCGTGCTCAGGGAATGAAATTAGTCATCATATCTGTGACGAGCGAGTTCATTTCATGTGTGAATTAGAATATCGATGGTGAAGCCCTCGAGATCGATACTGCCTTATTTAAGAGTCGAACATATAAGTCAATAGCTTCACTTATCCTGTAATTCCGAGAGTCAGACCAGATTATCCGAGGGTAAATCCCCTGAAGCTCATTGGCAATGGATATCTTAATTCGCGGAGTGCATATTAAAATAGAGCGTCACGCCGTGTGAGAACGTTACTAATTGATATAAAGTCATACGTTTTACCGCATGCCTTAACGTTCGAGACGCAAATCCGCTGCAATCAACGGTATAGCTAGATGGTTAGGGAAACACATTAGTATACATTTTAGCGACGGGCACTTTAACTTCATGTACAACTTAGAGGACCGAATGTCAAACCGCTCGGGAACGTTGCCACCTTCTGTGAGAGACGAACAGCGAAGCCAATAGCATATCCGATCCTGCGAATTTGAGCGTCAAACAATTTATTCCGGGAGTAAACTCACTGAACCGTATTGGCAATTTACACGTTAATTCGCGGTTTGAATATTAAAGTAGAGCGTCAAACCGTCTTAGAGTGTTGCCAATTTGTATAAAGTCAAACGCATCTTACAGAATGCAATACCCTCCGAAAAAGTAACCCGCTGAATCGAACGCGTAGCAGCCGGTTCAGGGGTGCGAAATAGTATACATTTTAGTGACTGGTACAATAATTTCATGTATGCATCAGGAACACGAGGGTTAAGCCGTTGGAGACGGTTAACACGTTCTGCTACAAACGAATGACTAAGTCAATAGATACGCCTATCCTGTGATACCGAGAGTCAAACCAGGAATTCCGTGATTCAATCCGCTGTATAGTATTGGCAAGCGACACCTTAATTTGCGGTATAAATGGTAATATAGTCTTCTGAACCGTCCTAGACCGTTACTTACTGGTATAGGGTCAAAGTTTCTACCGGATACATTACGCACCGAGAAACTATCCCGCTGCAGCAAGTATCTGGCTTAGTGTTCAGGGAACCAAAGTAGTAGACACTTTAGCAGACAGACACTCTAATTGCATCTATCAGTATGAAGATGGAGGGTCAAATCGCCCGAGAAATTTACCACCTCCTCTGACAGTTGCATGGCTCATGCAATAGCTTCACCTTTCCTATGACTTCGAGAGACAAAGCGAGGTGCTGTCGGAGAAAGGCCGCTGATCTGTATTAGCAATAGACACCTCAATGCACGATTTCAATATTGAAGTAGACCGTCAGACCGTTTTAGAGCGTTGCCAATTGATATAAAGTCAAACACTTTACCGATGGCATTATATTCGGTGAAGCTAACTCGCAGTTTCGAGTGTATAACTTCTGAGGATAAAATTGCTAAATATTTTAGTCACAGGGATCTTTATTTCATTATGAATAAGAATATTAAGCGCCAATCGTTTGGAGAACTTTCCAACCTTCTGTTAGAGACGAACGGCTGTCGATAGCTGCACCTATCCTGCTATTTCGGGAGTCAAGCCAGGTAATCCGAAAGTGAATGCGATGTACAGCAGTAGCAATAGATACATTAACTAGCGGATTGGATATTAAAATATAGCGTGACCCTGTGTAAGCAAGGTACCAATTGCTATACAGTTAAACGTGTCGATTTACCGATTTCCTTACAGTTCGAAAACTATCTCGCCGTTTCGAGAATATAGATACGTGTTTGGGGAATCACATTAGTATACATTTAATGACGAGCACCATAGTTTCGTGCATGAATTGGAAGGACGATGGTCATACCGTTTGAGAACGTTACCACCCTCTTCGGGAGTCGAACGGATGAGGCAATAGGTCCACCTATGCTGTGATTCCCAGAGTCAAAGCAGGCTATCTGAGAGTAAATCCGCGGAAGAGTATTGGCAACGGACACCTTATTTCACTGTTAGATTATTAAAGTAGAATGTCAATTCGTTGGTGAACATAACCAATTTTTATAAAAACATGCTATTTGCCGAATACCTTGCCTTCCTAGAACCTAACCCGCTGTATCGAGTACCATACTTAGTGCACACGGAAACCAATCAGTAGACTTTTGAGCAGACGCACGGCTTTTTTCATGTATGGATAGGAAAATCGACAGTCAAACCGGTCGAGAGCGGTCCCACATTCTTTAAGTATCGAACGGCTAAGTCATAAGCTTCGCCAACCTTGCTATTCCGATATTCAAGCCAGGTATCCCGGGAGTCATTCCGCTGAATAGTACTGGCAACAGACACCTTAATTCGTGGCATGAATATTATTGTTGAGAGTCAAACCGTCGGAGAATATTACGGATAAGTATATGGTACTTCTTTTACGTGTACCTTGCCTTCCTGGAAACTATCCCGCTGCTATGATTGCCTTGTTAGTGCCCACGGAAGAAATTCAGTTAATATTATGACAGAATCACACCTTACTATCAAATATGAATTAGAAGATCGAGAGTCAAACTGTTCGAGACCGTTACCACCCTCCTTCAGAGTCGAACGGCTTGGCCAATAGCATCGCCTGTCCTGTGATTCCGAGGGTCAAGCCAGCTATTCCGGGAGTTAATCCGATATACATTACCGGCATTAACATCCATACTTCCGGTAATAGATATTAAAGCAGAGAGTCACGCAGTTATACAACATTGTCTATTCGTGTAGTGTCCAACTTCTCATCGACAGCCGTACCTAGCGGCAAGCTGGCACGCCGTAGCGAGAGTATAACGTCGTGTTTAGAGAAGCAGATTAGAAAAGATTTTAGTGACGGCGTCTAAATTTCATGTATGAGCTAGGAGATCGGTGTGTCAAACCGTTCCAGAACGTAACAATCGTCTTTGAGAGACGAACGGCAAAGTCGAAAGCTTCATCTATTCCAAGATTCAATGAGACGAATGAGTTATTCCGGGAGGAAGTACGATGAACATTATTGACAATAAACGCCTTAATTCAAGGTTTGAATATTAAGGTAGAGCGTCGAACCGGTTCAGAACGTTTACAGTAGGCATTAAGTCAAACGTTTTACTGATGACCTTACTCTGCGAAAGCATAGTGCGCTATATCGAGAGCACGATAAGGTGTTCAAAGAACCAAGTTACTATACATATTAGGCCCTGGTACCTTAATATTATGTATGAAGTAGAAGAATGGGTGTCAAGCCATTCGAGCACGTAATCACCTTCTTGGAATGTCGAACGGCTGATCCCAAAGCTTCACCTGTCCTGTGACTCTGATAGTCAAGCGTGGAATTCCAGGAGTAAGTCCGCCGTACATTGTACGCAATGGACACCTTAATTCGCGGCTTGAATTCTAAAGTGGAGCGTGAAATCGTTTGTGAACGTTACCAGTTCGTTTAATGTCAAAGGTCCTATCAATTACCATGCCTACAGAGGACCTACCCCACAGCATCTAGGCTGTTGCTTAGTTTAAACGGAAACAAATAAGTCCACATTGTAGGGACTGGCACCTTAACTTAATGTATCCATGAGAATATCGAGCGGCAAACCGATCCAGAACGTTACCACCTTCCTTGTAATTTGATCGGCAGAGTCAATAGCTTCAGATGTTTTTGTGATTCCGTGAGAAAATCAGGTACTCCGGGCGTGAATTCGCTGAACAGTGTCGGTAATAGACACTAGAATTCTCGATTTGAATTTTAAGGAAGAGCGTCAAACCGTTTGAGACCGGCATCAATTGGAGTGAAGTCAAAGGTTTTATTAATTACCATACCTACAGAGAACCTAAGCCGCTGCAACCAGTGTTTTGCTTAATCTAAACGGAAACAAATAAGAACACATTTTATGGACTGGCACCTTAATTTCATGTACCAATGTGTATATGCAGAGGCAAACCGTTCCAGGACGTTACCACCTTCTTTGAAAGTCGAATGGCGGAGTCAATATCATCACATATTTCTGTGATTTCGTGTGTCGAGCCTTGCATTCCAGGAGTAAGACCGCTAAACGTTATTGACAATAGACACCTTAGGTGACGGTATTAATATTAGAGTAGAGCGTAAAAGCGTTTGTGAACGTTACCAATCAGCATAACGACATACTATTTACCAGATACCTTACCTTCAGAGACCATTATCCGCAGTATCATGAGCATAATTTTGTGTCCAGTGAAACAAATTACTATACAGTTTAGTGACGGGCACCTTAATTTCATGTATGAATTAGAAGATCGGGAGTCAAACGTTTCGAGAACATTACCTCCTCCTTCGAGAATCGAACGGCCACGTGAACAGCTTCACCTATCCTATGATTCCGACAGTCAAATGAGGTATTCCCGGACTGAGTTCGTTGGACAGAATTGGCAATAGACACCTTAATTCATTGTATGAATATTAAAGTGGAGAGTCAAACCGTCGGTGGATGTTACCAATTCGAATTCAGTCAATCTTCGTGCCGAATAACATAACATTCGAGAACCTAACCCGCTGTAGCGAGTGTCCTGGTTATTGTTCACGGAAACAAATTAGGAGACATACTAGCAGACGGACACCACATTTCCGTGAATGAATATCGTAATGGAGTGCCAAACCGTCCCAGAACGTTACCACCATATTCGTGACATCGCACATATAATGCAATAGCTTCACCAATCCTGTGGTTCGGGGAGTCCAATCATGTACTCCGGGAGCAAATCAGCTGAACAGTATTGGGAATAGACTCCATAATTCACGTTTTCAGTATTACAATAGAGCGTCACACCATGTGAGAACGTTTCCAATTGCTATAAAGCCGAACGTTTTCCAGAAAGCCTCGATGAGCAAAAAGCTAACCCGCCGTATCGAGAGAATAACATCGTGTTTAGAGAAACACATTAGAGTACATTTTAGTGATGCCACCCTAAAATCATGTATGAATTAGAATATCGACTGTTAATCCTTTCGAGACCGTTACCACCTACTTTGAGAATCAATCTGCAAATTCAATAGCTTCACGAATCCTGTGATTCCTATAGTCAAACGAGGTATTCCGGGAGAAAATCCGCTCCACAGTATAGCAGTAGATACCCTATTTTGCAGTCTGAATTATATAGCGGGGAGTCTAACCGTGGATGAACGTTGTGTACATTTGTACAGTCACACGCTGTAAACAAATGCTTAGTTTACGACAAGCCGACGCGCTGTATCGAGGGTACGTCTTCGTATTCAGAGAAGCAAATTATTATATTCCATTTTGCCGGGCACTTTAATTTCATGTATGAATTAGAATATCGAGTGTCATACTTTTAGAGAATGATTCCACCTTCTTTGGGAGTGGTATGACTAAGTTCATAGCTTCACGTATCCTGCGTTACCGAGAATCAAACCATGTATTCCGGGAGTAAATTCGCTGTAGAGTATTGGCAATAGTCGCTTTAATTCAGGGAATGAATATTAAGGTAGAGACAATCCGTTCGAGTACATTTCCAGTTGGTATACAGTAAAACGTTTTACCGAAGACTTTACTTTCCGCGATCGTAGCCAGCTGTATCGTGTGTGTAACCGCGTGTTCATAGATACAAATTATTATCAATTTTAGTTCGTATCACCAGAATTTCATGTATGAATATGATGATCCAGAGTCATACCGATGAAGAACATTTCGATCCTCCTTCAGTGTCGCACACCTACGTTAATACCATCACCCATACTGTGATTCCGAGAGTTAAACAAGGTATTCCTGGTGTAAATCCGCTGAACAGTACTGGAAATAGATACCTTAATTTATGGCTCGAATATTAATGAACGGGGTCAAACCGATGTAGAGCGATTACAATTGCTATAGAGTCAAACTCTTTACCGAAGGCCTTACTTTCCGGGAACATCACCCGCTGTGTCGAGAATATAACTTCTTATTCAGAAGAAGAAGTTAGTATTCATTTCAGTGACGGGGCTCTAACTTCATGTTCGAATGAGAAGATCGAGCATTTTGCCGCTCGAGAATGTTGCCATCGTATGTGACAGACGATCGGCTAATTGAATAGCTTCAGAGATTCCGATAATGAAACTAGGTGTTCAGGGAGTAAATCGGCTGAACAGTATTGGCAATAGACACCTTAATTTACGGTTTGAATATTAAATCTGGCCGTTAAGCCGCTGTAGAACATTACCAATTCGTGTGGGGTAAACTTCTTACAGAGTGCCTTACAATCCGATACACTGACCAGCTGTATCGAGAGTGTAGCTCCGCGATCAGAGGTACGAACTAGTATCGAATTTGGTGACGAGCACCTTAATTTCATGCATGAATTAGAAGATCGATGATCAAGTCGTTCGAGAACGTTACCACCTATTTTAGTGTCGAAAGGCTAAGTCAGTAGCGTCACCTATCCTGAGATTCTGAGAGTCAAACCAGGTTATCCTGGAGTAAATTCGCTGAAAAGTATTGACAATAGACGCCATTATTCACGATTTGAATATTAAAGCAGAGAGTCAAACCGTCGGAGGTCATAACCAATTCGTATAAAGTCATTCTTTTTATCCGAATACATTACCTGCCGAGAATATTAACCTGCTGTAGCGAGTGTCTTGCTCGTTGTTGACGGAAACAAATTAGTGGACCGTTTAGCAGACGGGCACCGTGTTTTCATGCACGAATAGCAATACCGAAAGTCAAAACGTTCAAGCACGTTATCGCCGTCTCTGGGAATAGAACGGCTGTGACAACAGGTTCAACCATTCTGTGATTCCGAGCGTCAATCCACGTATTCCTGGAGTAAATCCGCTGAACAGTATTGACAATAGACACCTTAATTCAGGGTTTGAATACAGAAGCATACAGCTAAGCCGTTGTAGAACGTTACCTATTGGTAAGGAGCCAAACACTTTACCGATAGCCCCACCCTCGGAGACTCTATCCCGCCGTATCGAGAGTATAACTTCGTATTCATAGAAGGTAGTAAACATTTTTGTGACGGGTACTTTAACCTCATGTCCGAATCAGAAGGTGCAGGGACAAACCGCTCGAAAACGTTGCCGCTTCTGTGAGAGTCGAACGTCTGAGTCAATTGCTCCACCTATCCTGTGATTCCGAGTGCCCATCTGGTTATTCCGAAAGTAAGTCCGCTGAAGAGTACTGACAATGTACACCATAATTTACGGTTTAAATAGTAATATAGATATTCGAAACATCGTAGAACGATACCGACTGGTATATGGTCAAATTTTGTACCGGACACATTGCCTTCCAAAAACCTAACCAGATGTAGCGAGTGTTCTGCATACTACCTCACGGAATCAAATTAGTAGACCTTTTAAAGTGAGGGACAACTTGTTTTCGCGTGTGAATGGAATAATCGAGAGACAAACAGATCGAGAACGTTTCCACCATCTGTGAGAGTCGAGCAGATAAGTCAATAGCTTCATCTATCCAGAGATTCAGCGAGACAAACCAGGTATTCCTGGAGTAAACCCGCTGAAAATAATTGCCAATAGACACTTTAATTCGCGGACTGAATATTAAAATTGAGCGTCACACTACGTGAAAACGATACCAGTGCGCATAAAGTGATACCTTTTACAGAATTCCATACCTTCCGAGAACTTAACCCGCTATAGCGTGTATCTTGCTTAATGTGCAGTGAAACAAATTAGTAGATATCTTAACGGACGAGCAACACAGGTTTGTGTGTAAATATATATATCGGGGGCCAAAGCGTTCGCGATGGGTACCACCGTCTGTGAAATACGAACGGCAAAGACTGTAGCCTCACCTATCCAGTGATTATGACAGTCAAACCTCGTATTGCTGGAGTAAATCCGCTCAACAGTATTGCCAATAGACACCTTAATTCACGGTTTGGATAGTAAAGCAGAGCGTCAATCCGTTTGAGACCGTTACCAATTCGTGTAAAATCAAAAGTCTTACCGATGGCCTTACCCTCCGACAGACTAACCGGCTGTAACGAGAATATAACTGTGTGTTCAGAGAAAGAAATTATAATAATCTTTAGTGACGAGAATCTTAATTTCATGTATGATTTAGAAGATCGAAAGTCAATACATCCGAGAACGTTACCACCTGCTATGAGAGTCGAGCTCCATAATCGGTGGCTAAAATTATCATGAGTATCCGAGGGACAGGCCAGGTATTCCGGACGTCAATCCGCAGTGCAGAATTACCAATGGACTCGTTCATACACGGTATCAATATTAAAGGAGCGCGTCAATCCTTTGTCGGACATTACCAATTGCTATACTGTCAAACTTCGTCGCAACGACTTACCTGCCGAGAGCCAACCCCGCTGTATTGAGGGTATAACTACGTGTTTATAGACGGAAATTTGTATTCATTTTAGTGATGGGCACGTTTATTTTATGGATGAATAACGATATCGAGAAGTAACCTGGTCCAGATCATTAGCACCACCCTTGAGAGTCGCACAGCTCAGTCAATTCCTTCACCAATCCTGTGATACCGGGAGTCAAACCAGGCATGGCCAGAGTCAATAAACTGTACACTATTGGCAATGGACACCGTAATTGACCGTTTGAATATTTAAGTAGAGCGTGAAACCGTTTGAGACCCTCACCAATTGGTATAAAACCAAACCATTTACCGAAGACCATACCCTCCCAGAAACAAAACCCACTGTATCGAGAGTGTAACATCATGTTGATGGAAACAAATTAGTACACACATAACTGACGGCCACCTTAATTTCATGTATGAATTAGAATATTGAGCGTCAAACCCTTTGTGAACGTATCCAATTGTTATAAAGCCAATCGTTTTACAGAAGGTCGTACCTTCCACGAACCTCAGCCGCTGTAGCGAGAATATGGCTTCATATTCGTGGAAGCGTAGAAGATCGATCGTCCAACCGTTCAAAAATGGCACCCCCATCATTGACGGTCGGGCGGTTAAGTCAGTAGCTTCATTTGTCCTGTGATTCCGAGAGTAATGCCAGACATTCCTGGTATAATCCGCTGAAGAGTATTGGCAATAGACAGCATATTTCACGATATGAGCAGGGAAAAACGGTTCTAGAATGTGTCCACCTTCCTTGAGATTGGAACAGCTAACAGTATAGATTCTTTGAGAGTGGAACGGGCAAGTCAGTAGCTTCAGCTATTCTGTGACTCCGAGAGTGACACCGTGAATTCCAGCAGTAAATACGCCCAACAGTTATGGCAATAGACACCTAAACTCACGCTATGAATATTAAAGTAGAGAGTCGAACCGCGGAAGTGCGTAACGTATTTGTATAGAGTCAAACTCTTTCCCGAAAGCCTAACATCCAGTGATGCCAACCCGTTGTATCGAGCGTATAACACCGTGATCAGTAAAACAAATTACACAACATTCTAATGGCGGGTACCGCAACTTCATGTATGAATATGATGATCGAGCGTCAAGCCGTTAGAGAACGTTATCACCTACCATGAATGTCACACTTCTAAGTCAATAGCTGCACCTATCCCTTGATTACGAGAGACAATTCAGGTATGCCAGGAGTAAATGTTTGACGGTTGGTCTCAAACAGTTTGACGCTTTACTTTTCTATTCAAAACGTGAATTAATGTGTCTATTGGCAGCACTGTCCAGCGGATTTACTCCAGGAATACCTGGTTTGATACTTGGCATCCCAGAAGAAGTGTTGACACTGACTTAGCCGTTCGAATCTCAATGAAGGTGGCCACTATCCCGAACGGTCGGACACTCGATCTTCTAATTCATACATGAAATTATGGTGACCGTCAGTAAAATGGATACTAATTTCATTCTCTGGATACCATGTTATACTTTCGATTCTTCGCGGTATGCTTTCGGAGGGTACGGTTTTCAGTAAAACGTTTGACTTCATACCAATTGGTAACGCTCTCAATGGGATTGTCGCACTACTTTCATATTCACACAGTGAATTAAGCTGACTAATGCCAATACTCCTAGGCGGATTTACTCATGGAATACCTGGTTTGTCTCTCGGAATCATAGGTTTAGTGTTGCTATAGGCTTATCCGAACGACACACAAAGAGGGTCGTATCGTTCACGAACTGTTTCACAATCGATTTTCTAGTTCACATGATGGTAACGTGCCGACTCTGATATTAATGAAAATTCTTTTCTCGATTGACTTTATAGCAATTGGTAACGATATCAAACGGTTTGACATTCGATCTTCTTATTCATACCTGCAATTATGGTGCCCGCCACTAAAATATACACCAATTTGTTTCTCTGAACACGTAGTTATACTCCCCATACAGAGGGATTGTTTTTCGGAGGGTAAGGCATTCTGTAAGAAGTTTGAATCTACACCAATAGGTAATGATCAGCAACGTTTTCTCGGCCTGCTTCATCATTCTAACCGTGAATTGAGGTGTCTGTTACCAATAAACTTCTGCGGACTTACTGAAGGATTACGTGGTATCATTTTCGAAATCACAGGATAGGTGAAGCAATAGACATATCCGTTCAACCCTCAAAGTGGGTAGTAACGTTCTCGAACGGTTTCACCACCGATCGTCTAATTCATACATGACGATGAGGTGCCCGTAACAGAAATGGATACTAATTTCTTTCTCTGGAAACGAAGTTATACTCTCGATACAGCGGGTTTGTTCTTCGGAGGGTAAGATCATCGGTATAACGTTTGAACTTATACCAATTGGCAACGCTCTCAAATAGTTGGACGCCTTACTATAATAATCATACCTTGAATTATGGCTTCCATTACCGATAGTGTACAGCGGATTCACCTCTGGAATACCAGGTTCGACTATTGGAATAACAGGATAGGTGTAGCTGTGGTCTCTGCTGTTCGACTCACAAAGAAGGTAGGGTCGTTTTCATGGTTGTGACTCTCGATTATTCTGTTCGTACATGAAAACAAGATGTGCTTCTGCTATAATGTCTACTAATTTCTTTCCGTCAGCACTATGCATGACACCTGCTGCAGCGTCGATGGTCCTTGGATGGCAAGGTATCCGGAAAAACCTTGACTTCATAGCAATTGGTAATGTTCTCCGGCGGATTGACCTTCTACTTTATTACTCAAATCGTGAATTAAGGCGCCAGTTGCGAATACTATCCAGCGGATTAACTCCCGGACTACCTGGTCTGACTCTCGGAATCGCAGGATACGTGAAACTATTGTGATATATGTGCTATTTCACAATGAATGTGGTATCGATCACGAACGGCTCATCCCTCGACCTTCTCATTCAAACATGAAATTAAGGTGCCCTTCACTAAGACGTTTACTAATATATTCCTCTGAGCACGAAGCTGTACTCTCTATACGGCGGATTAGCTTCTCTGACGATACGGCAATCGGTAAAGCGTTCGACGTTATAGGAATTAGTAACGTTCTAACAAGGTGTGACGCTCTATTTTAATGTTCATTCCGCGAATTAAGGTGTCTGTTGTCAATGCTGCTCAGCGAGTTTGCACCAGTAATACTTGGTTTGGCTTTCCGAATCCCTCGATAGGTGAAGATATTGCCTTATCCGTACAACTCACATAGAGTGTGGTAACGTTTTCAAAGGGTTTGACGCACTATTTCAACATTCAAACAGTGAACGAAGGTATTTATTACCAATACTGTTCAGCGGAATTACTCTCAGAATATTTGGATTACCTGTCGGAATCACAGGATGGATGCAGCTATTGACTAATCCGTTCAACTCTCAAAGAGGGTGGTAACGTTCCCGTACGGATTGCCCGTCGAACTTCAAATTGGCATGAAGTTAGCGTGAAGTCACTGAAGTGAGTACTAATTTTGCTGAGTGAACACGATCTTATTCTCTCGATGAAGTAGGTGAGATTCACGTAAGGTAAAGGCTTTGCCAATATATTTGAGTTTTTAGCAATTGGCAATGATCACATTCGGTTTGACGCTCTGATTTACTATCCAAACAGTGAACTAATGTGTCTATTGGCAATACTGTTTACCAGATTTGCTCCAGGAATACGTGGTTTGACCATCTGAATCAAAGGTTAGGTGTAGCTATTGACATAGCCGTTCGACTCTCAAAGTGGGTGATAACGTTCTTGAACGGTTCGACATTCGATCATCTAATTCATCCACGAGTATAAGGAGCCCGACGCTAAGAAATGTAATAATTTGCTTCTCTGAACACAAAGACGTACCCTCGATACAGCGCGTTAGCTTCTTGCAATCTAAGGCCTTCTTTATGAAGTATGGCTCTATAACTGTACGCAACGATCTTCCAGAGTTTGACTCTCCAATTTGTTAATAATACCATGAAATATAGTATCTAGTGCCATAATGTGCAGCGGATTTACTCCCGGTATACCTTGTTTGATTCTCGGAATAACAGGATAGGTGAAGCGATTGACATCGCGGTTCTATTCTCACTGAAGGTGGTAACGGTCTCAAACTTTTTGACCGTCGATATTCTAATTCATACATGAATCTAAGGTTGCATCACTAATATGTATTCTAATGTGTTTCTCTATACTCTCGATATGACTGGTTAGCATCTCGCTCGGTAAGGCTTTCTCGAAATCGTTTGACTCTATAGCAATTGGTTTCGTTCTCAAAGGGCTTGACGCTCTGCATCGGAACAGTGGATTTTAGTGTACATTGCCTATACTGTTCAGCGGAATTACTCATGCAGTACCTGGTTTGACTCTCGGAATCACAGGATAGATGCGCTACTGACTTAGCCGTTCGAATCTGAAAGATGGTGGTAACGTTCCACAACGGTTGGACTCTCGATTTAGATAGTCATACATGAAACTAAGGTCTCGAGGCAGGTTATGCTATTCACTTAGCGGTTGGTCCGTCACAGAAGGAGGCATCGTTCTCGAGCGAATTGTCGATGTTATACTGTTCGTACATGAAGTTGAAGTGCTCGTCACTGAAATGATGACTAACTTCTTTCTCTGATCGCGAAGTTATGCTCTCGATGCAGGCGGGTAGTTTTTCCAGGGATAAGATATTCGGTAAGACGGATGACTTTGTAGCAGTTGGTAAGAATCTACATCGGTGTGACGGTCTGCTTTAATATTCAAACCATGTAATAAAGTATCTACTGCCAATACTGTACAGGGGATGTGCTCCAGGATTACCTAATTTGACACTCAGAATCACACGACTGGCGAAGCTATTGAGCTAGCTGTCCTACTCTCAACGAGGGTGGTAAAGTGCTCGAATGGTTTGACCAGCGATATTTTAACTTATGCCTCAGATTATGGTGCCGTCACTAAATTGTAGACTAATGTGTTTCCATAAACTCGTAGAAATACCCTCGATACGGTGGGTTAGCTTCTCCGGCGGTGAGGCATTCAGTAAAACGTTTGACTTTATTGCAATTAGTAACAATCTCAAAGGGTTTACGGATCAACTTTAATAGTCAAACCGTGGAACAAGTCGTCAATTGCCAATAATTTTCAGCGTAGATACTCACGGGATACCTTGTTGGACAATTGTAGTCATAGTACAGGTGAAATCTTCGAATTGGCCGTTCGACTCTAAATGCGTGTGGTAACGTCCTCGAACGGCTTGTGGCTCGATGTTCCATATCATACTTGAATTTAGAGTGAAGTCACTAATATACAAATGTGTTACTATGAACAATAATCTATACTCTGGATATGGCGGGTTAGAATCACGGAATTTAAGGTACTCAGTAGAATGAATGACTTTATGCGAATAGCTAATGTTCTCCAACGGTTTGATTCACTACATTAACAATAATGCCGTGAATTAAGGTGTCTATTGCCAATTGTACTGAGCGGATATAATCCAGGAATACCTGGTATGGCTCTCAGAAACACAGAATAAGTGAAGGTATTGACTTAGCTGTTCGAATATCATTGAATGTGGTAACGGTAACAAACTGACTTACCCTTGATCATTTAATTCATACATGAAATCACTATAATGTATATTAATGAGATTCCCTAAATACGTTGGAATACTCTCGATACCGCTGGATAGCTTCTTGGTCGGAAAGGCATTCGGTAAAGCGTTTGACATATAGCAATTAGTAACGTTCTCACACGGCGTGACACACTATTTCAATGAACAAACCGTGATCTAATGTGGCTGTTGCCAATACCGATCTGCCGATTTACTTCCAAATAACTTTGATGACTCCAGGAATCGCAGGAAAGGTGAAGCTGCACACTCAGGCGTTCGCATTTCACTGAAGGTGGCAACGATCTCGTGCGGATTGACCCCCAACCTTCTAATTCATACATGAGGCTAAGGTACCCGACTCTGCAATGAATTGTAATTTTTTTCCCTGGTCACGAAATTATACTCTCGATGAGGCGGGTGAGGTTCGCGGAAGATAAAATGTTCGGGAAATCGTTTGACTTTATACCAATTGGGAACGCTCTCATACTGTTTAAAGCTCAACATTAATATGCAAACTGTGAATTGTGGTGTCCTTTGCCAGTACTGTACAACGCATTTACTCAAGGAACATCAGACTTGACCTTCGGAATCGCAGGATAGGCGAACCTATTGACATAGCCGTTCGCCTACCACAGAAGGTAGGATCGTTCTCGAAGGTGAAACTCTCGATTATTCTGTTCGTATATGAAAATAAGATGAGCTTCAGCTGTAATGTCTACTAATTTGTTTTCCGAGCACTATGTATGACACTTACTGCATCATGTACGGTTCTTGGAATGCAATGTATCCGGCAATATTTTGACTTTATTGCATTTTGTTATGTTCTCCGACGGAATGACCTTCTACTTTAACATTCAAACCGGGAATTAAGGTGACCATTGCTAATACTGTTCAGCAGTATTTGCACGAGGAATACCTGGTTTGACGCTCAGAATCACAGGGTAGGTGAAGCTATTAACTTTGTCGTTCGACTCTCATAGGCCGCGGGGGCTGGCTGGGGGGATGTTCTCGAACTGTTTGCCCGTCGATCTTCTAATTCATAAATGAAGACAAGGTGCCCGATATTGAAGTGAGTACTAATGTCCTTCTCTGAACACGAAGTTATACTCTCGATACAGCAAATTACGTTCTCAGGAGGTAATGCCTTTGTAAAAAGAGTGACTCTATACCAATTGGTAATGATCTTCGACAGTTTGCCTTTCTACTTTAAGGCTCAAAGCGTGAATTATAGTGTCAACTTCCAATTTAGGCCAGGGAATTTTCACCCGTAATGACTGGACTGACTATCGGAATCACAGGATAGGTGAAGATATTTCCTTCGCTATGCGACCCTCAATGAAGTTGGTAACGTGGTCGAACAGTGTCACCCTCGACCTTCTTATTCATTCATGAAATTAAGGTACCCCTGACAAAATTTGGTATAAATTTGCTTCTCTGGACACGAAGCTATACTCTCCGTATAGCGGGTCAATTTCTTGGAAGGTAGGGCCTTCGGTAGAAACATTGATCCGATAAAAGTAGATAGCGTGCTACAACGTTTTGTCCTAGTACTTTTACATTAATACGGTGAATTAAGGTATCTATTGTCAATCCTGAACTGCGGAATTACTACCGCAGTGCTTGGTTGGACACTCGTTATCACAGTGTAGGTGATGCTATTGACTTAGGTGTTCTACTCTCAAAAAAGTTGGTCACGTTCATGAAGGGTTTGACACCCGATCTTATAATTCAGACGTGAAATTAAGGGTGCCGTGGCTAAAATAAATACCAATTTGCTAACTTCATCACAAAGATATACTCTCGGTACAGTGCGATAGTCTTTAGGTGGGTAAAGTCTTCAGTAAAGCGATTGACTTTATACCAATTATTAGCACTGTCAAACGGATTTACGCTCTAAATTAATACACATACCGTGACTTAAGGTGCCTATTGCAAACTGTTCAGCGTATTTGCTCCCGGAATACGTAATTTGACTCTTGTAATCTTGGAATACGTGAGGCTATCGACTTGGACGTTCGTCTCTCAAAGAAGGTGGTATCGTCCTGGAACGGTTTGTCACATCGACCTTATAACTCATACATGAAGATATGGTGCCCGACACTAATATGTATACAAACTTCGTCCTCTGAACACCAAATAATAAGCCGAATATAATGCGTTAGGCTTTCGGAGGGTAAAGGATTCAGTAAAACTTTCACTCAATTCTAATTGGTAACGATCTCGAAGGGTCTGAATCTGTACATTAAAATTTATACCGTGAAGTAGCGTGTCGAATGCCAATACTGTTCAGAGTATTTACTCCCGGAGTACATGGTTTGCCTATTGGAAGCACGGGATAGATGAAGCCGCTCGATTCTCAAAGATGGTGGATCGTTCTCAATGGGTTTGACACTCGAGCTTCGAATCCTTACATGAACTTAAGATGACGTCCCTAAATTGTATACTAATGTGTGTCCCTATACTCGTTGTTATACTCTCCATACGGCGGGACAGATTCTCGAACGGTAAGGAAATCGGTACAACGTCTGACTTTATAGAAATTATTAACTTTCTCACAGGATGTGACGCTGCATTTTAATATTCACTCCGTGAATTACGGTATCTATTTGCAAAACAGTATAGCGGATTTAATCCCGGAATACCTGCTTTTACTCACGGAAGCACAGGATATGTGAAGCTATTGACTTAGCCGTTCGTCACTCACAGATGGTGGCATCGTTCCTAATCGGTCAAAACTCCATCCACTAATTCATAGATCAATTCCAGGTGCCCGTCACTGACGTGGAGACTAATTTTTTCCTCTGGACAGGAAGTTATTCTCTCGAAACAGCGAGTTACTTTTTCGGGGTTTAAGGTCTTCGGTATGGAGTATGACGTTATAGCAAATGCAAACGTTTCCCAGAGGTTTGACTCTGTACATTTGTATCCATACAGTGAGTTAGGGTGCCTATTGCCAATACTGTCCAGCGCATGTACTCCTGCAATACCTGATTTGCCTCTCGGATCCACAGGATAGGTGAAGCTATTGACTTAGCCGCTTGTATGTCATAGAGGGTGGTAACGGTCTGCAACGCTTTGACCATCGATTTTCAAATATATACATGAAATTAATGTGCTCGTCGCTAAAATGTCTACTAACTCGTTGCTGTGAACCAGACGAAAGGCAACCGCTATAACGGGATAGGTTCTTGCAAGGTAAGCTTCTGTGAAAGAAAAATGTCTTTTTACAAATTGGTAATGTTCTCCGACGGAGAGACCCTCAACATTAAAATTCATACCTTGACATTAGGTGTCTCTTGCCAATACTGACCAGCGGATATACTCTCGGAATAACTGGTTTGGCTCTCGGTATCGCTGGATGGTTCAAGGTATTGACGTAGCTGTGCCACTATCAAATATGATGGTTTCGTTCTCGAATGGTTTGACTTTCGATTCTGCTACTCCCACAAGGAAACAAGGTGTCCCTCTGCTAAAGTGTCTACTAATATGTGTCCGTGAACACTAAGCAAGACACGACCTACGATGGGTCAGATTCTCGGAGTGTAAGGTGTCCCTCGAATAGTTTGACTGCATATTAATAGGTAACGTTTTGCAATGGTATGACTCTGTACTTTAATATTTCTTGCGTGAATTAGGGTGATCAGTGCCTATTCTGAACTGGTGGTTTATTCCAGGAATAACTAGTTTTACTCACGGAATCGCAGGATAGGTGTATATATTGACTAAGGTGTGCGACTCTCAAAGAAGGTCGTAACGTTCACGCGCTGTTTGCCGTCGATATACCTATATATGCATGAAAATAATGTGACCGACTGCTAAATTGTCTTCCAATTTAATCACGTGAAAGCTAGGTAAAACAATCTATGCAGCGAGTCACCTTCTCGGATGCTTATGCTTTCGGTAGAATGTTTACTCTATAGCAATGCGAAGCGTTGCACAACTGTGTGACACTGAACTTTAATATTTATACCGGGTAGTAGTGTGTATGATGGCAATACTGTTCAGTCGATTTCATCCTGGAATACCATGTTTGACTCTCGGAATCACTGGAGAGGTGAACGTACTGTCTTAGACCATCGACCCTCACGAAAGGTGGTAATGTTCTCGCACCGTATGGCCCTCGATCTTCAAATTCGTGCATGAAATTAAGATGCTCGACAGTAAGTGTATACTTGGTCGTACCTCTGAACAGGGTGTTATACACACAATACAGCGAGTTAGTTTTTCGGTGGGACAGGTATTCTGTATGTAGTCTGACCCCTCACCAGTAGGTAATTGTCTACAACAGATTGACTGCTTTCTTGGTCTTCAAACCGTGATTGGAGATGCCTCTTACCCATACTGATCAGCGGATTTAATTCCGGAATACCTGGATTGCTCCACCGAATCACAGGATAAGTGAAGCAATTGTCTAAACAGTTCGTCTCTCATTTAAGGTGTAAACGTTCTCGGACGATTTGACTCCCGATCGTGATATTCGTACACAAACATGTGCTGTTCGTGCGCTAATATTTCTACTAACTTGATTCCGTGCACATTAATCAGGACACTCCCTACAGCGCGTTAGGTTCTCGGGAGGTATAGTATTCGGTAAATGAAATGACTTTATGCGCATTGGTAATGCCCTGCATTGGTTTGACTCTCCAATGGATCGGTTTGACTCTCTAGTGAATTATTGTGCCATTTCCCAATAGACTTCAGCGGACTCTTTCCGCATTACCTAATTTGAGTCTGATCACACGATACGTGAAGCAATAGACATAGCTGTTCGACTCTCGGAGTGGGTTGTAGCGTTCTCGAACTGTTTACTATCGATCATCCATTTCATTCTTGAAATTACGGTGCCCAACACTAAAATATATTCTCGTGTGTACCTCGGAACACCCTGTTATTCTCTGGATACGGCGGGTAAGATTCACGGCAGGTAAGGCCTTCGGTTCAACGTTTGACATTATGGCAATTGGTAATGTTCTCGAACGGTTTTACGCCATACTTTGATATTCAAACCGTGAATTATGGTGTCTGTTACCAATACTGTTCAGCGGATTTACGCTAGGAATGCCTGGTATGTCTCTCGGAATCGCAAAATAGGTGAAGCTATTGACTAAGCCGATCGAATCACAAATAGGGTGGTGACGTTCTGGAACAGTTTGACTTTCGATTTCGCTATATCTACATGAAAATATAGTATCCGTCTGCAAAAAATGGCTACTAGTTTCATTCCCTGAATAACAAGTATGACACGCCTTCAGCGGGTTTGACTTCTCGGAGCGATATGCCTTCGTTATAAAGATTGACTCTATTGGAATAGGTAACGTTCTACAATGATTTGACTTGTGACATCATTATTCAAACCGTGAATTAATGTGTCGATTGCCAACACCCTTCAGCGGATGTACTCCTGGAACACCTGGTTTGACTCTCGGAATCACAGGATGCGTGAAACTATTGACTTAGCCGCTAGTCTCTCCCAGAAGGTTGCATCGTTCTCGAACGGTTTGACACTTGATCTCGGAATTCATACATGAAGTTAAGGTGCTCGTCACTAAAATATATACTAGTTCGTACCACTGAACACGGTGTTATACTCCCGATACAGCGCGGCAGTTTTCGGAGGGTATGGCATTCTGCATGAATATTAACACTATACGTGTAGGTAATGTTCTGCAACGGCTTCGTGGCCTGCATTTAATATTCAAACCGTGAAGTAAGGTGCCTATTGCCCATACAGTTGCGCGGATTTACTTCCGGAATACCTGGTGTGCTTTTCCGATCTCAGGATATGTGAAACTATTGACGTAACCGTTCGGGTCTCATAGAAGGTGGTAAAGCTCTCGATCGCCTTGACCCTCGATAAATTAAATCATTCATGAATTTAGCGTGCCGTCACTAAATTGCACACAAATGCATTTCCCTAAACACGCAGCTATTCTCTCAATACGGCGGGATATGTTTTCGGAGGATATGGTCTTCGGTAATGCGTTTGACCTTATTGCAAATCGTAACGTTCTCAAACGGTTTCGAGCTCTATTTTATCATTCAAACCGCGAATTATGGTGTAAATTACCAATAATGTTCAGCGTACTTACTATCGGAATACCTGGTTAGATTTTCGAAATCGCTGAATACGTGAAGCTATTGATGTAGCCGTACGTCTCTTTCAGAAGGTGGCAACGTTCTCTAACGGTTTGACGACCGCTCTTCTAATTCATACATGAAGTTAAGGTGCCCGTCATTAGTATTCATTTTAATTAGTATTCATTTTAATTTGCTTCTCTGAACACGACGATATACTCTCCATGGTGCTGGTCAGTCTTTGGGAGGTAAGGCCATTGGTAACGTGTTTGATTTTATAAAAAGAGGTAACGTTCTCAAGCATTTTCACGCTCTACTTTAATATTGAAACCGTGAATTGTGGTGTCCATTGCCAGTACTCTTCTGCGGATATACTACTGGTATACCTAGTGAGCCTCTTGGAACGACAGGATAGGTGAACCTATTTTGTTTTATGTGCGAATTCACGACGAAGGTGGTAAAGTTCTCGAACGCATTCACGCTCGATCTTCTCATTCATACATGAATGTACCCTCCAATGCAACCTGGTTTGAGTATCGGCATCACAGGATAGGTGAAGCCATCGATTTAGCTTCCCCACAATCAAAGAAGGTCGTAACGTTCTCGAACGGTATGCCTTTTTATCTTCCGATACTTACATGATATTAAGGTCTGAGCCTCTAAAATGCTTACATATTTATTCCCTTGGACACGATATTATACCCACGATACAATGAGTTAGGCTTTCGGAATGTACGGCCTTCAGTGTAACGTTTCACTTTATTCCAATTGGTAAGGTTTTCTAACGGACTGCCACTGTTCTTTATTAATCATAGCGCGAATTATGGTGTCTATTGCCAAAACTGTTGAGCGTATTTACTTCCGGAATACATGGTGTGTCTCTCGGAGTCACAGGATAGCTGACGCTGCTGACATGTCCGTTTGACACTCAAGGGAGCTATTGTGTTATCTGTTCGAATCTCAAGGAAGATGGTCACGTGCTCGGAGTGTTTAACCATGGATCATCGAATTCACATTGATACTAAGGTGCGCGTGACTAAAATGTATATGAACTTGCTTCCCTGGACACTTTGTTATACTCTCGATACAGCGGGTTAGCTTCACGGACGGTTAGCTCATCGGTAAGGCGTTTGACACTATACGAATTGATAATGCTTTACAACGGTTTGATGCTCTTCTTCAATATTCATACCATGAAATGATCTGTCTATTGCCAATTCTGATCATCGGATTATTCCAGGAGTGCCTGTCATTACCTTCGGAATCCCTGGATAGGTGAAGCTATTGATTTAGCGGGTTGACTTACCACGAAGTTAGTCAGGTTCCCGATTCGTTTGACACTCAACCATGTAATGCATACAAGAAATTAAGGTGCCCGTCGCAGAAACGGATACCACTTGGCTTCTCTGAACACGATGTTATACATTCTATACGGCGGGTTATCTTGTCGGATGATGAGGAATTCGGCAGAAGATTGATCCCAAACCAATTCGTTTCTTTTTACGACGGTTTAACTCGTGACATGAATATTTATGCCGTTAAATAGGGTGTATGATGTCAATAGTGCACAGCAGATTGTCTCCCGTAAAATGTCGTTTGACTCTCGGGATCACGGGATAGGTGATGCTGCTGGCTTCCCTGAGCGACTCTCAAAGACTGTGGTAACATTCTCGAACGCTTTTGCCCACGACCTTCTAATTCATATATGAAGTTAAGGTGCACGACACAGAAATGAAGACTAATTTCTTTCTCTGTACACGACGTTGTGCTCTCGAAACGGATGGGTTTGCATCTGCGAAGGTAAGGCATTCGGCAAAGTGCTTGTCTTTGTACCAATTAGCAACGATCTAAAACGGTCCGACGCTCTACGTTAATATTCAGACCTTGAATTAAGGTGTCTAATGCCAATACTGTCCTGCGGAATTACTTCAGGAATACCTGGTTTGACGCTCCGAATCACAGGATAGGTAAAGTTAGTTGCTAAGCCGATCGTCTCTCACAGATGGTGGTAATGTTTTCGAGCGGTTTGACCCTCGATCTTCTAATTCCCTCATGAAATTGTTGCACCCGTCACAGAATTGAACACCAATTTCTTTCTCTGACCATGAATATCCATATACTCTATATAGAGCGGATTATTTTTTCGGATGGTAAGGTCTTCGGTAAAGCGCTTCACTTCATCGCAATTGGTAATGTTCACAAACAGATTTACGCTGTATTTTAATATTCAAACTGTGTAATATGGTGTCTATTGCCAATACTGCTCAGCGGACTTACTCCGGGAATACCAGGCATGAGGCTTGGAATCACAATTTTGGGTGATGCCGTTGATTCAGCCGTTCGACTCTGAAAGAATGTGGTAACGTTCTACAGTGGTTTGATTCTGTAGTTTAGTTTCTACACCGTCAAATAGAGTGTCAATACCATACTGCGGATATACTCCCGCTATACCTGGCTTTTGCAGTCGGAATAACAGGACAGGTGATGCTATTGACTTAGCAGTGCGATTATAAAAAAAGACGGTTACGTTCTCGATCTCTCTGACTCTTGATAATGCTAGTCAGACATAAAATTAGGGTGTGCGTCTGCTAAAATGTCGTCAAATTTGCTTTCATGGGCACCAAGGAACACTCTCTCTACAACGGGTTATGGTTCAGGAAGTTAAGACCTTCTTTATGGGTTTCATACTATATCAATGGGTAACGTTGTTCAAAGGTTTAACGCCCCACTTTAATATTCATACCGTAAGCTAGCGTGTTCATCGGCTATACGGCACTGTATATTGAGTCCTAGATTACCTAATCTGATCCTGGGTATCACAGGACAGGTGTAGCTATACATCTAGCCGTTCGTATCTCTAAGAAGGTGGTAACGTTCCTAAACGTTTAGGCCCTTGACCTTCTAATTCATACAAGATATAAATAAAGGTGCTCGACACTGAATTGTGCACGCATTCGTTCCTCCGAACACGACGTTATACCCTTGACTAAGTGGGATTAGTTCGCGTAAGGTTAGGCCTTCGATAAAACGTTTTACTTTATAGCAATTGGTAACGTTCTGGTAGCGTTTGACGCTCTACTTTAACACTGAAACGGAGTATTAAGGTGTCTGTTGCCTCTACTGTTCACCGGATTTACACCCGGAATACCTGGAATGGAGCTCGGAATCACAGGATAGCTGAAGCAATTGCCATAGCCGTTCGTCTCTCACAGAAGGTCGTAACTTTCTCGAATGGTTTGACACGCGATCTACGAGCTCATACATAATATTAAGCTGCCCGTCACTAAAATGTCTACTTAATTGAATCTTTGTTCACGAAGTTATACTTTCGATACTGTGGGTTATATTCTCGGAATGTTAGGATTCGGTAAAAATAATGACTATATACCAATTGATAATGATCGCCGACAGTATGACTCTCTACTTTGTTGTTCATACCGTGAATTATGGTGCCCAATGTGTATATAATTCAGCGGATTTGCTTCCGTAATAACTTGTTTTACTCTCAGAATCACTGGACTGGTGAGAAGCTATTGCCTTAGCTTTGCGACTCTCAATGAATGTGGTAACGATGTCGAACGGTTTGACCCTCAATCTTTTAATTCATACAAGAAGTTAAGGTATCCGCCACGGAAAGGAAGAAAAATTTCTTTCTCTAAACACCAAGGAATACTCTCGATACGGCGTGGTAGTTTCGCCGAAGGTACGGCGTTCGGTGAAAAGTTAAACTCTATACTAATAGGTATAGTTGTACTTTCGACTTGAAAACCTATACCGTGATGTAGGGATTTTAATGCCGATTCTGTACAGAGTCTTTACTCCCGGAATATCTGGTGTACCTTTCGGAATCGCATGATAGGTGAAGTTATTGACTCAGCCGTTCGACTCCAAAGAAGGCGGTTACGTTCTCGTGCGGTTTGAAACTTGGTCTTCTTATTCATAAACGAAACTAAATTGCGCGGTACTCAAATGTATACAACATTCTTTCTATTAACACGCAGTCATTCTCTCGATACAGCGAGTTAGCTTCTCGGAAGGTAAGGCCTTCGCTATAAACATTTACTCTATATCAATACGATACGTCCTACAAAGCTTTGACTCCGGGCATTAATATTTATACCATGAAATAGGGTGAACGATGTCAATACTGCGCAGCGGATATACTCCTGGAATTCATGCTTTGACTTTCGGAATCACGTGACAGGTGAAGCTGTTGACTCAGCCGTTCGACTCTCAAAGATGGTGGAAACGTTGGCGACCTGTATATCCCTCGATCCTCTAAATTATACATGAGTTTACGATGCAGTCACTATGATGTGCAAGAATGTGTTACCCAATAAACATAGCTATACTTTCAACGTGGCGTGATAGCTTCTCGGACTGAAAGGCATTCTGTAAAACGTTAGACTTTATAGCAATTATTAACGATCTCACACGGTGTGAAGCTGTATTTTAGTTTTCACTCCGCGAATTAAGGTATATGATGCCGATTCTGTACAGCGCATTTACTACCGGAATATCTCGTTTGACTTTCGGTGTTACAGAATAGGTGAAGCTATTGACTTGGCCGTTTGAATCTTAAAGGTGATGGTAACTTTATAGAACGGTTTGGCAAACGAACTTGAATTTCATACATGAAATTAAGGTGCCCGTCACTACAACGTATCCTAAGTTGATCCCCTGAACTCCATCTTATGCTCTCGGTACAGCGCGTTTGGCCTTCAGAGACTTAGGTCTCTAGTTAAGAGTTTGACTTTATACAAATTGTGTAGCATTCTCAAACGGATTGATGTTCTACTTTAAAATTCACTGTGTGAATTATGGTGTCAATTGGCAATACTGCTCAACGGATTTACCTCCGGAATACCTACTCTGACTTTCGGAATCTCAGGATAACTGTAGGTATTGACTTAGGCTTTCTATTCTCAAAGGAGGCGGAAACGTTCTCGATAGGTTTGACTCTCGTTATTCTAATTCATTCATGAAATTAAGGTGACCGTTACTCAAATGTATAATAATTTGCTCCACGGACCACGAAGATATATACTCGATAGAGTGGGTTAGCTTCACGGAACGTAAGACATTCAGTAAAAAGTTCAACTCTATACAGGTACGTAACGTTCTTCCTCGGTTTGACTTCCTACTCTATTATTCATGCCGTGAATTAAGGTGTCCATTACCACTATTGATCAGCGGGATTACAAACGGAATAACTGGCTTAGCTGCCGGAATCACAGGATTGGTGAAGGTATTGACTCATTTGTGTGACTCTCAGAGATGGTGCTAAGGATCTGGACCAGGTAGTCCCTCGTTCTCCTTATTCATCCGTAAAATAAGCGTGCCCGTGACTAAAATGAATGGAAATATTTTTCTTATAACGATGTCACGCGCTTGGTACAGCGGGATACGTTCGCAGAAGGTAACGTAGTCTGTAAAAAGCATGACTTTATCACAATATCTAATGTTCTCCAACGATTTGACTTCATACCTTAATGTTCACGCCGAGAATTAAGGTGTCTATTGCCAATGCTGAGCAGCGGATGTAATCCTAGAATGCCTGGATTGGCTGTCGATATCACCGGATAATTGAAGGCATTGACATAGCTGTGCCACTCTCAGAAAAGGTGGCTGCGCTCTCGAAGAGTTTGCCCTCGATATTTCTATATATGCATGAAAATAATTTGTCCGTCAGCTAAAATATCTAACAACTTTTGTTACGTAGAAACTAAGGAACACAATCGCTGCAGCGGGTTGGTTTCTCAGACGGTACGGAATTGGGTAACGAGAATGACTTTATTCCAATTGATAATGTTCTCCGACAGTTGGACTCCCTACATTAATATTCATACCGTGATGGAAGGTGTCAATTTCAAATACTGTTCAGTGGATTTAATCCCGGAGTGCACTGTTTGACTCTCGGAATCACAGGATAGCTGATGATATTGACGCAACCCTACGGTATAAAACGAACGTGGTAATGGTCACGAACGGTTTGACTCTCGATTTTGCAATTCTAGAATGAATATAAGGTGCCCATCTGATAAAATGTCGACTACTTTTGTTTCTGTCAATACAAAATACAATATATTCCCTACAGCATGTTAGAATCTCCGATGGCAAATTACGAGGAAAGAAGAGTGACTTTTTACCAATTGGTAATGTTCTTCAACGGTTTGACTCTCTCCTTCAACATTCATACCGTGTATGAAGTTGTTTATTGCAAAACTGTTCAGAGGATTGACTCCAGTACACCCGATTTGACTATCAGAATTACGGAATAGATGAATCAATTGACTTACCTGATCGAATAGTATAGAAATTCGTATCGGTGTCGAACTGTTTCACACTCGGTCTTCTTGTTCATACATGAAGATACGGTGCCTGTCACTGAAATGGTCACTAATTTCATTCTCTGAACACGATGTTATACTCTCGATACAGCGCGTTAGATATGCGGGCGGGTAAGTCTTCGGTAAATCCTTTAATTTTATACCAATTGGCAACCATCTCAAACAATCTGACGCACTACTGTAATATTCATATCGTGAATAATGGTAACCATTACCAATAGTGTACAGCGTATGGACTCCTGGACTACCTGGTTTCACCCTCCGAATCACAGAATGTGAGAAGCTATTGACTTAGCCGTTCGCGTCTCGGAGATGGTGGAAACGTTCTCAAATGGCTTGACCATCGATATTCTAGTTCATGTATGAACTTATGCCGCCGCCACTAAATTGTATACTAATGTGTTTGCCTAAACACGTAGCTATACCCTCAATGCGGCGCTTTTGCTTCTCGTACGGCAAGGCACTCTGTTTATCCTTTGATTTTATAGCAATTGGTAACTTTCTTACAAGGTGTGACGCTCTACTTTAACATTCACTCCGCGAAATACGGTATCTATTGCCAAAACCCATCAGGGGATTTACCCTCGGATTGCCTGGTTTGTATCTCGGCATCAGAGGATAGGTGGAGCTATTTAATTATTCGTTCAACTATCAAAAGAGGGTGTTACTGTTCTCAAACGGTTTGACGCTCTATTTTAATATTCAATCCGTGAATGAAGGTGTTTATTACTAATACTCTTCAGCGGATTTACTCCAGCAATACCAGGTTTGACACACTGAACCATTGGATAGGTGAAGCTTTTCATTTAGCCGTTCGTCTCTCATAGAAGGTGGCTATACTCTCGAGCGGTTTAACGCTCGATCTACTAATTCATACATGAATTGAAACCCCCGTCACTGAAATGAATACTGTCTTCCCTCTGTGAACACGAAGTATTATTCTCGACGCAGCGGTTGATGTCCCGGACAGTATGGCCTTCGGAAGAGAGTTTGAACCTGATCATAAATATTCGAGCCATATGTTAAGGGACCTATTGCCGATACTTTTCAGCGGATTTACACCAGGATTACCTTGTTTTACTTTCGGAATCACAAGATGGGTGATGCTATTGACGTACGTGTGCGACTCTCAAGAAACGTGTTAACGTTCTTACATCGTATGAACCCTGATCCCCCTATTCGTACATGATATTAAGGTGCGCGTCACTAAACGTTTCAGTAAATTTTTCCTCTGTACCTGAAGTTATACTCTCGATACAGCTGGTTAGTTTCTCGGAAGGTCGGGCCTTCGGTAGAAAGTTTGATCCTATACAAGTAGATAGCGTTCTACAACGGTTTGTTTCAGTACTTTTATATTAATACGGTTCATTACGGTGTCTATTGCCGTTACCGTTCAGCGGAACACCTGGTTTGACTCTCTAAATCCAGGATACCTGAAGCTATTAACTCAGCTTTTCGACTTTCAAGCAAGGTGGTAACGTTCTCGAAATTATAGACACTAGATGTAATTCGTACATGAAATTAAGGCACCTGTTAACAACATGTATACTAATCGGTATCGCTGATGATGAATTTATTCTGCCGAGACAGCGGCTTTGGGTCACGGATGGTCAGTCAGGTCTTGGGTAAAAAGATTGATTTCATACCAAGTGGTAACGCTCTCGGACGGTTTGTCGCTCTACTTTAACATGCAAGCCGTGAACTAAGGTGACTACTATCAATACTGTTTAGCCTATTAACTCCCTGCATAGTTCATTTGAGTCTCGGAATTACAGGTTGGTGGAAGCTATTGACTTTGCCGTCCGTCTCTCAATGAATGTGGTAATTTTTCAGAGGGCAAAGTCTTCTGTAAAACGTTTCCCTTTCCAGCATTTGGTAACGTTTCCAAACGGATTGACGCTCCACTATAACATGCAAACCGTGAACTGAGGTATCTGTTACAAATACTGTTCAGCGGATTTACTCCCGCAATGACTGGTTTAACTCTTAGAATAACAGGATATGTGTAGCTATTGAATTAGCTGTTCGACACTCAAAGAAAGTGATGATCTTCTCAAACCGTTTGACACCAGGTGATCTAATTCATACATGCAATCAAGGTGTCCGTCACTGAAATGACTATTAATTTCCTTCTCTGAACACGAAGTTATACTCCCGGTACAGCGGGATAGTGTTTCCGGGTGTAAGGCCTTCGGTAAAACGTTGGAATTTATTGCAATTAGTAACGTTGCACCGCGGATTGATGGTCTGTATTAATATTCAAACCGTGAATTGAGGTGCCTATTGCTAACATTATTCAGCGGATTTACTCCAAAATACCTGGTTTGCCTCTCCGTATCACAGGATATGCGAAGCTATTGACGTAGCCATTCGACACTCGCATAAGGTGATAACGTTCCCGTACTGTTTGACCCTCCATATTCTAATTCATACATGAAGTTAAGGAGGCCGTTACTGAAATGGAGACTAATTTCTTTCTCTAAACACGAAGTTATACGCTCGATACGGCAGGATAGCTTTGTCAAATGTTAGGCCGCCAGTAAAGTGATTGACTTTATATCAATTGGCAATGCTCTGAAACGGTTTGGCGGTCTGCATTAATTTTCAAACCCGGAATTATGGTATCTATTGAGAATACTGTTCAGCGGATTTACTCCCAGTATACCTGATTTGACTCTCGGAATCTCAGGATAGGTGAAGCTACACATTTAGCCGTTCGTCTCTCACACAAGGTGACAAAGTTCGCGAGCGGCTTGACACTCGATCTTCTTATACATAATGAAATTAATGTGCCCGACACAAGAATGATATCCAATTTCTTCCTTTGAACACGAAGTTACACTACCAATACAGCGGGTTATCTTTTCGGAGGGTAAGGTCTTCGGTAAAACATTCTTCATTATAGCTATTGGTAACGTTCTCAAACATTTGATCCTCGATCTTTTAATTCATTCGTGAATGTTGCAACCTTCTTGAGATTCGAACGTGTAAGTCAATAGCTTCATCAATCCTGTAGTTCCGAGAGACAAATCAGGTACCCGGAGGTAAATCAGCTGAAGCGTAATGGCAATAGTCACCTTAATCCACGCTATGAATATTAAAGCAGACCGTCAACCCGTTGAAGGTCCGCGCCCGCTGGTGAACATACAGACCTTTTACCGAAAGCCTTATCTCCCGAGATGCCCACGCCGAATCGAGAGTGTAACTTCGTGTTCAGAGGAAGATATTATCATACATTTTACTGACGAGCAGATTAATTTCATGTATGAATGAGGAGATCGGGACGAGAATCGTACAGCTATGATTGTAGCTTCAGCTATCCTGTGATTTCGAGAGTCAAACTGGGTATTCCGCGAGTAATTGCCTTGAACAGTCATTGGCAGTAGACACTTTAATTCAAGATATTATCATCAAAGCAGTTCGCCAACCCGTTGTAAACCGCTAATCATTTGGTGTAGAGACAAACCTTATACTGAAGGCCTAACCATCCGCGAAGCCTAGACTGTGCCAAGAGAGTGCTTTTCTGACTGTTCGTGGAAATAAATTAGTACATTCTCTAGCGGATGGACACATTATTTTCGTGTAGGAATAGTACAATCCACAGTCAAACCGTCCGAGAATGTTACCATCGTCTTTGAGAGTCGCACAGCTAAGCGAGAAGCATCATCGATCATGTGATTCCAAGAGTCAAACAAATAATTCCGGGAGTCAACCTGCTGTGCACTATTCATATCGCACACTTTATTTAACGGTATAAATGTTAGTGTCCCGAGTTAAACCGTCGTTGAACGTTACGAATTGGTATATAATCAAACTTATTGCCGAAGGCCTTACGTTCCGAGGAGATGTCACGCCGTATAATGAGTATAACTTCATATTCAGAGAAGCCACGTGGTATCCATTTTAGCGAAGGGCACCTTAGTTTCCTGTATGAATTAGATGGTCGAGGGTCAAACCGCCCGAGACCGATACCACCTCCATTGAGAATCGAACTGCTGAGTCAATAGCTTCTCATATCCTGTGTCTGCGATGGTGAAACCAGGTGTTCCGGGAGTATATCCGCTAAACAGTATCGGGAATAGGCACCATAATTCACGCATTGGATAATAAAAGATATCGTCACACCTTATGAGAACGTTACCAATTGCTATAAAGTCAAACGATTTACCGAAGGCTTTACCTACCGCGAACCTCTCCCGCTTCATCGAGGGAATAACTTCGTGTTCACAGAAAAAAATTAGTACTCATTTCAGAGGTGGACACCATAACTTAATCTATGAATTAGATGATCGTGTGTGAGGCACTGCGGGAACGTAACAACCATCTATGGCAGTCGAGCGGCTATGACTATGGCTTCTCCCATCCTGCGATTCAGAGAGCGAAGCATGTATTCTGGGTGTAAATCCCCTGAAAGGTGTTGGCAGTACACGACATTATTCACGGTTTGATTACTAAAGTAGTGCTACAAACAGTTTTCGACCGGACGCCTTATTGATGATCTCACCCACCGAAAGCCAAACCGGCCGTATCGGGAGTAGAACATCGTGTTCAGAGGATCAAATTATGTTACATTTTCGTAACGGTCACCTTAATTTCATGTATTAATTAGAAGGTCGAGTGTAAATCCGTTCCAGAGCGTTACCACCTTAGTTGAGAATCGAACGGCTTAGTTACTAGTCTCACCTGTTCTGTGATTCCGAAAGACAAACCAGGCATTGCGGTAGTCGATAAGCTGTACACTGTTTGCAATGGACACCTTAATTGTCGGTTTGAATCTTGATGTAGAGCGTGAAACCGTTTGAGAACGTTACCAATTGCTATAAAGTCCAAAGTTTTATGGAAGACCTTACCCTCCGAAAAGATAACCCGCTGTTTCGAGAGTATAACTTCGTGTTCAGAGGATGAAATTGGAAACATTTTTGTAGCGGGCACATTAATTTCATTACGAATAAGAAGATCGAGTTTCAAGCCGCTCGAGAACGATACCACCATCTTTGAGATTCTAACATCTAAGTCAATAGCTACACCCATCCTGTGACTCCGAGAGCCAAACCACGTATTCCTGGAGAAAATCCCCTGTACAGTATTTGCATTAAAAACCCTACATCCGGCAATAATTATTGAAGTACAGAGTTACTCGATTGTTCAACGGTACCTATTGGTACAGGGGCTAACTCATCACGGAAGGCTGTACGTTCCGAGAAGCTAACCCGCCGTTTCGAGAGTATTACTCCGTGATCAGAGATACAAATTAGTAAACATTTTAGTGGCGGGCCCCTTATTTTCATGAATGAATAACTAGATGTAGTGTCAAACCGTTCGAGAGCGTCATAACCTTATCTGAACGTCGCACAACTGTGTCAATAGCTGCAGCTAACATGTGATTCCGAGAGGCAAATTAGGTATTTCTGGAGTAAACTCGCTGATTGGGAATGGCAATAAACACCTCAACGCACTATATGAATATTAAAGTACAACGTCAAACCGCTGGAGAACGTTACCAATTTATGCTACTTTCTATTCCTTACCAGACAGCTTTCCTTTCTAGTACTAAAACCGCTGTAGCGAATGTCATGCTTATTGTACACGGAAGGAAATAAGGAGAAGTTTTAGCAGACGGACAACATCTTTTTCATGTATGAATGAGAAGATCGAGTGTGAAACAGATCGATAACGTTATCAGATTCATCGAGAGTCGCACAGCTAAGTCTGTAGCTTCATCTATTCCGTGATTCGGTGAGGCAAACCAGGAATTCCGAAAGCAAATCCGCTCAACAGCATGAACAATAGACACCTTAATTCACGGTTTCAACATTTAAGCTGGCTATCAAGGCGTTCTAGAGAAATACCTATTAGTGTAGGGTCAAACTTGATACAGAATGCCATTCCGTCCAAAAATAACTCGCTGTATAGGGAGAATATCAACGTATTCACAGGTACGAACTGGTATACGTTTAATTGACGAGAACCTTAATTTCGTGCACGAATTAGACGATCGAGGGACAAACCGTTCGAGAACGTTACGACCTTCTGTGAGATATGAACGGCTATGTAAATAGCTTCACCCATCCCGTGATTCCGAGAGGCGACCCGGGAAAACCGACAGTAAGTCCACTTATGAGTATTGGCAGTTGGCACCTTAATTCACGGTTTGAATAAAAAAGTATAGTCTTGAACAGTTTGAGTGCATACCCGATTGGTATAAAGTCAAACGCTGTTCCGAAGACCTTGTCATACGAGAAACTAACCCGCTACATCGTGAGTATAACATCGTGCACAGGGAAACAAATTAGTCTATATCTTATGAACAGGCACAATAATTTCACGTATTATACAGAAAATCGATGGACAACATCGTTTGAGATCGATACCACCATTTTAACGAGTCGATGGGCAAAGTCAATAGCTTCACCCATACTGTGATTCCGAGTGTCGAACCAGGTATTCCGGGAGTATATCCGCTGTACAGTATTGTCGATATACACTATAGTTCCCAGTAAAATTAATAAAGTGCAGAGTCAAGCGGACGTAGAACGTTATGAATTGGCATGGAGTCAATCACCTTACCGAAGGCCTTACCTTCCTAGAACCCAACGCTCAATAATGATTGGCTTGCTTAGAGTTCACCGGAAGAAATTAGTAGAGGGACACATTATTTTCAAGTATAATTATGATGATCGATGGACAGACCGAGAGAGAACACTGCCTCCTTCTTCGAGAGTCCAACTGCTCCATCACTAGATACACCCATCCTGCGATTCAGAGGCTCAGACCACGTACCCCGGGAGTGAATCCACAGAGCTGTATTACCAATGGACACGTTAATTCTTGGTACGAATCTTAAAGTGACGTGTCAAATCTTTGACAGACGTTACCTATTGACATAGCGTCAAACTTTTTACCCAAGACCTTACCCTCCGACATCCTATGCTGCTATATCGATAGTCTAACTTCGTGTTGACGGAATCATTCCATTATTCCTTTTAGTGACGGACACGTTCATTTCATGTATGAATAAGAAGATCGATATGTGTACGTTTCCAGAACGATACTACTTTCTGTCAGCTTCGCACAGCTAAGTCATTAGCATCACCTAGCCAGTGATTTCGAGATTCGAACTGGGTGTACGGCGAGTGAATCCGTAGTTCAGTATAGGCAATGGACACCTTAATTTAAGATATGAATAACAAAGCAGGGTGTCGCACTGTTGGAGACCATTACTAATTTGTATGAAGTCCTTCTTTTTACCGAATGCATTAACTTCCTAGAACACATCACACCACGCTGTAGCGAGTGTCGTGCGTAGTGCTCTCGACGGAAATTAGTATACATTATAACAGACGCAAATCTTATTCTCGTGAATGAATTAGAAGACCGACTGTTAAACCGTTCGATACCGTCCCCACTTTCTTTAAGAGTCGATCGGCTTAGTCAATAACTTCGTCTATCCTATTATTCCTATAGACAAACCAGATATTCCGAGAGCCAGTCCGCTGTTCCCTATTGGCAATGGACACTTTTCTTCACTGTTTGAATCATAAGGTACAGAGTCGAATATTTGTAGAACGTTACATATTTGTATAACGTCAAAAGTTTTACCCAAAACCTTACCCTCCGAGAACTTAACCCGGTGAATGTAGAGTATTACATCGTATTCAGAGTTACAAATATGTATACGTTACAGTGAAGGGTTCCGTAATTCCATGTATGAATGTGAAGATCAAGAGAGAACTGTTCCTGAACGATACCACCTTCTATGAGAGACGAACGGCCAAGTAGATAGCTTCACCCACTCCAAGTTTACAAGAGTCATATTAGGTATTTCGAGAGTAAATCTGCTGAACAGTTTTGCAATGGACACTTTAATTCACGGTATGAATATTAAAGTAAAGATTCAAATCTTTGGAGAAATTACCTATACGTATAAAGTCATTCTTCTTACCGAAAACGTTACCTTAAGAGAACCCAATCCGCTGTAGCCAGTGTTTTACTTGTTGTTCACGGAAACAAGTCAGTAGACGTTATAGTAGAAGCACACCATATTTTCTTGTATGGACAGAATTATCGAGAGTCAAATCGTTCGAGAACGATCCCAACTTCTTTTAGAGTCGAACGGTTAATTTGATAGCTTCACATATCCTGCTATTCCGACAGGTAAATTAGGTATGCCGGAAGCCAATCCGCTGTACACTATTGGTAATGAGCACCTTAACTCACGGACTGAATATTAAAGTAGAGCGTCAAACCGTTTGGGAACGTTACCAATTCCCATAAAGTCGATCGTTTTACCAATTACCTTACCTACCGACAGCCTATACTGCAGCAGCGAGTAAACGGAAACAAATTAGTATACGTTGGACTGACGGACACCTTAATTTCACGTATGAATAAGATGTTCCAATGTCAAACTATTCGAGTACGTTTCCACCTTCTTTCAGAGTCAAACGTCTTAGTCAATAGCTTCGTCTATCCTGTGTTTCAGAAAGTCAAGCCAGGTATTCCGGAAGGAAGTCCGCGGAATTGTTTTGTCAATAGACACCTTTAATCGCAGCTTGAATGATACAGCACAGTGTCAAGGCGTTTGAGAGCGTTACCAATTGGTATAAGGTCAAACGATTTATCGAAGACCTTACCTTCCGCGAAATTCACCGGCTTCATCGAGAGGATAACTTCGTGTTCACAGATAGAAACTAGTGTTCATTGCTGTGACGGGCACCTTAACTTCATGTATAAACTAGCACGTCGACGATCAAACCATTCGAGAACGTCAGCACACTCCTTGAATGTCGAGCGGCTAAGTCAATAGCTTGACGCATCATGTGATTCGAAGCGGCAAGCCAGGTATTCCGGAAGTATATCCGCTGATCACGACGGGCAATTGGTTCCATAATTCACGGATTGAATATTAGACCAGGCCTTCATTGCCGTTTTGGAGGACTACATATTCGTGTAGGGTTAAACTTCTTCAGAATGCATTACCCTTCAACAGACGGACCCGCTGTATCGGGACTATAACACCGTGTTCTGCGGTACGAACGAATATACATTTTAGTAACTTGCACCATAATTTCATGCACTTATTAAAAGTTCGAGGGCCAGACCAATCGAGAACGTTACCACCATCTTTCATAGTCCAACGTCCATGTCAATAGCTTCGCCTGTCCCGTGTTTGTGAGAGGAAAACGAAGTTTTCCGTGAGTAAATCCGCTGATCGGTTTTGCAATATGCACATTAATTCACGGTATGAATATTAAAATATGGAGTCAAACCGTCGGAGAAGTTTAACTGTTCGTATAAAGTTCGTATTCTTACCGAATACCGTATCTTAAGGGAACATAAACCGCTGTAGCAAGTGCATTACTTGTAGTTCACGGAAACAAATCAGTAGTCATTTTTGCCGTCGTACAGCACATTTTCATGTATAAACATGAAAATCGAGAGTTAAACCGTTAGAGAAAGGTCACACCTTCTTTGGGAGTCGAAACGCTATGGTAATAGCTTCACCTATCCTATGATTTGGAGTGTCAAGCCAGGTATTCCAGGAGTAACGCCGCTGAATCGTATTTGCAATAGACACCTTAATTCACGGTTTGAATATTAAAGCAGAGCGTGAATCGGCTTGAGAATTTTACCAGTTGGTATAAAGTCAAACGTTGTACCGAGGACCTTACCATCCTAGAAACTAACCCGCAGTATAGAGAGTATAGGTTCGTGCTCACAGAATGAAATTAGTATTCAATTCAGTGACAGGCACCTTAACTTCATGTACGAATGAGAAAATTGAGTCTCAAACTGCTCGAGAACGTTGCCACCTTTAGGGATAAGCGATCGGATATGCCCATAGCCTCTCCTATACTGTGATTCCGAAAGTCAAACCAGGTATTCTGGGAGTAAATCCACTGTACAGTAATGGCGTTATACGCCATACCTCCAGGTATAAATATTAAAGTGCAGATTGATACAGTTGTAGAATATAACGAATTGGAATAGAGTCAAAATTTTTACCGTAGAACTTACCTTCCGAGATCTCATCCCGCTGTAGCGACTGGCTTGCTTAGTGTTCACCGGAAAAAATTAATGGAAATTTTGGTACACGGAAACATTGGCATGTATGAGTGGGATGATCGAGGGATAAACGGTGCGAGAAAGTTACCACCGTCGTCTGCAGTCCAGCTGTTAAATCAGTAGATACTGATATCCTGTCATTCCACGAGTCAGATGACGTACTCCGGGAGTGAATCCATAGAACAGTATTACCGATAGTCGCGATAACTAGCGGTACGAATATTAAAACGGATTGTCAAATTTTTGTCGAACGTTACATATTGTTATACCGTCGAACTTTTTATCGATGACCTTACCCTCCGATAACCTAACCTGCTGTATCAATTTCCTAAATTCGTGATGAAGCAAACAACCATTCATTCCTTTTAGTGACGGGCGCCATCTTTCTATGTCTGAATAAGACCTATATGCATGCTGTTTCAGAACTTTAAAAATCACTGTTAGATTCGCACTGTTAAGTCAATAGCGTCACATATCCTGTGTTTCCAAGAGTCATACCAGGTTCTCCTAGAGTAAATACGCTGGACAGTAATGGCAATAGACACCTTAGTCACGGTTTGAATATTAAAGTAGGAGGTCAATCCGTCGGAGAATATTGCCAAATGGTGTAAAATCAAACTTTTTACCGTATACCTTGCCATCGAAGAACCTAACCAGTTGTTGCGAGTGCCATGCTTAGTGATTACGGAATCAAATTAGTAGACAATTTAAAGAGATGGTCATCATGTTTACATGAGTGAATACAATAATCGAGAGACAAACCATTCGAGAACGTTTCCACCATTGGTGACAGGCGAACAGCTAAGTCAATAGCTTCACCTATCCTGTGATTCGGAGTGTCAAACCAGGTATTCCGGTAGCTTATCCTCTGTATACTATTGGCAATGGACACCTTAGTTCACGGTTAGCATACTGAAGTACACAGTCAAATATTTGTAGACCGTTACATATCGGGATGGTGTCAAATGATTTACAGACAACCTTTCCCTCCGAGTACTTAACCCGAGATTTGTAGAGTATTACTTCGTATTCAGAGACACGAATCAGAATACACTGCAGTGAAGGGCACCATAATTTCATTCATGGATTAGAAAACCGAGGGTGAGACCGTTCGATAACGTAACTACCTTCTTCGTGAATTCGCTTATATATCACAATAGCTTCTCCTATCCTGTGGTTCCGAGAGTCACACTAGGTATACCCGGAGTATATCGACTGAAGACTATTGGCAATGGACACCATAACTCACGCGTTGAAAATCAAAATAGAATGTCACACAGTGTAAGAACGTTCCCAATTGCTATTAAGTCAAACGTTTTCGTGAAATCCTCACCGTGCGAGAATCTCAGCCGCCATATCGAGAGTATCACTTCGTGTTTAGAGAAACAAATTAGAATACATTTCAGTCATGCCACCTTAAATTCATGTACGAATCAGAATATCGAGGGTCAAACCGTTCGAGACCGTTACCACCTTCTTTGAGAATAGAACGGCTAAGTCAATCGTTTCACCAACCCTGTGTTTCTGTAGAGTCAAACCTGGTATTCCAGGAGGAAATCCGCTGATCGGTATTGACAATAGTCACCATAATTTACGGTGTGAATATTAAAGTAGAACGTAAAACCGTTTGTGAATGTTATCAATTGGCTTAACGACATACTGCTTAGCGAATCAAATTAGTAGACATATTAGTGACGGGCATCTTAATGTCGACTATGAATGAGAAGATCGATGGTCAAACCGTTCGAAAACGTTATCACCTTCCGTGAATGTCATAGTTCTAAGCCAATAGCTGCACCTATCCCTTGAATCCGAGAGGCAATTCAGGTATTCCAGGAGTAAATGCGCTGAACGGTATGGGTTTGATGGTTGACGCTTTACTATTCTATTCAAACATTTAATTAAAGTGTCTATTGGCAGTACGGTTCAGCGGATTTACTCCAGGAATACCTGGATTGAATATCCGAATCCATGGATTGGTGAAACTATTGAGTTGGCCGTTCATCTCTCACACATGATTGCATTATTCTTGAGCTGATTGATCCGCGATCTTCTTATACATAGTGAAGTTAAGGAGCTCGTCACAAAATTGTTTACTAATTTCCTCCTCTGAACTCGAAGTTATACCCACGGTTCAGCAGGAATCCTTCACCGAAGGTTGCGCAACCGATAAAATGTTTGACTCTATTCCAATATGTAACGCGCTACAACTGTTTGACTGTTTGATATAATATTCACACCTTGAATTAAGGCGTCCATTGCGAAATCTGTCCAGCGGACTTACTCCAGAAATACGTGGGTTGGCTCTCAGCATCACAGGATGGGTCCGTTCGACGCTCAAGTAGTGTGCTACCGTTTTCGAACGGTTTGACCATCGATCTTCAGTTTCATACATGAAGATAAGGTGCCCGTCAGTGAAATGAATACTAAATGATTTTCACTGAACCCGACCTTATAACCTCAATGAAGCAGGAGAGGTTCGCTGAATGTAAGTCCTCGGTAAAGTGTTTGAATTTATATCTATTGGCACGGCTCTCAAACAGTATGACGACCTTCACTAATATTCTAACCGTCAATTGCGGTGTTTATTGCCCATCCTGTTCAGCAGATTTACTCCGGGAATACAAAGTTTTACTCCCGGAATCGCAATTACTGGAGAAGCTATTGACTCAGCCGTTCGACTCTGAAAGATGGTGGTAACGATCTCGAACGGTTTGACACTAGATCTTCTAATTCATATATCAAAATAAGGCATGCCTCTGCTATAATGTCTACTAATTTTGTTCCGTGAGCACTAAGCATGACACTCGCTAAGGCGCGTTAGGTTCTAGGAGGGTATCGTCTTCAGCAAAAAGAATGACACTATTCAAATTGATAATGTTCTCCGACGGATTGACCTTCTACTTTAATATTCGTACCCTGAATGAAGGTGCCTATTGCCAATACTGAAGAGCGGATTTACTCCCGGAATAGCTGATTTGGCTATCTGAATCACAAGGTAGGTGTAGCTATTGACTTGGCCGTTCGACTCCCAACGATTAAGGGAACGTTCTCGAAGAATTTGAATCCAGATTATTTTATTCATACATGAAAATAATGTGAAATCACTATAATGTATACTATTGCGATTCTCTGAACACGAAGTTATACACTCGGTGCGGTGGGATAATGTTTCGGAGGATAAGGACTTCGGTAAGATTACACGTTTGACTATATCGCAATTGGTACCGATCTCTCTCGGTGTGACGTTACATTTTAATATCCAATCAGTGAATTAAAGTATCAGTTGTAAATACTGCACAGCGCATTTAATACCGGATTACCTGGTTTGACCCTGGGAATCAACGGACATGTGAACCTATTGACTTATCAGTTCGAATCTCAAAGAGTGTGAAACGTTCCCGCACGGTTCTGCGCTTAATCGTCTAATTGATACAAGAAGTTAAGGTGCCATTCACTGAAAAGAATATCAATTACGTTCTCTGAACACGAAGTTATACTCCCGAAACAGCAGGTTACCGTCTCCGAAGGTAAGTCTATCCGTAGACGGGTTGACTCTGTACCAATAGGTAATGTTCTATAACTCTTTGCCCGTCTGCTTTAATATTGATACCGTTAATTATAGTGTCTACTGCCTATACTCCACATCGGGCGTGATCCCGGAATACATGGTTTGATTCGCCGAATCACGGCGAAAGTGAAGCTAATGACTTAGCTGTACGACTCTCAAAGATGGTGGTAACGTTCTGGAACAGTTTGCCCGTCGATCTACCAATTCATACATGTAATTAAGGTGGCCGCCTTATACCAATTTTTTCTACGAACTCGATGTTATACTCTCGATACAGCGGCTTGGGTTCTCCGAAGGTAAAGTATTGGGTAAAAGGGATGACTTTAAACCATTTGGTAATTGTGTCCAACGGTTTGGTTTCCATCCTGAATGTCCTTTCAGTGAATTAATGTGTCTATTTCCAATTCTGTTCAGTGTATCTGATCACGCAATACCTAGCTTTGACTCTCGCTATCATAGGATAGGTGAAGCTATTGACTTACTTGTGCGAATCTGAAGAAAGGTGGTAATATACTCCAAATGTTTCAGCCTCGATCTTCTTATTCATACATGAAATTAATGAGCCCTTCACTAAAATGCACAGTAATTTGTTCGTCTGAACACATTGTTATTCCGGCGATGCAGGTGGTCAGGCTTCTCGGAAGGTAAGGCCGAAGGTAATTGCAATGACTATAATCAAATTGTTAACGTTCTATAATGGGCTGGCGGTCTGCTTTAATATTCATACCGTGAATTAAGGTGTCCATAGCTAATACACCTCTGCGGATTATCTCCTGTGTACCAGACTTGCCTCTCGGAATTACATGATTGGAGAAGCCATTGACTCAGCAGTTCGACTCACAAAAACGGTGGTTACGTTTTTGTACGGACTGACCCTCAGCCTTCTAAGTCATACACTAAATGAATGTGCTCATCACTAAAATGTATAGAAATTTGTTTGAACCTTGGTATCACAGGACGGGTAAAGCTAATGACTTAACAGTGCGACAATTAAACGTGGTGGGCACGTTCTCGATTGGTTTGGCATCCGATTTTGTAATTCGTACATGAAATTGTGATGCCCATCAATAAAATGTATACTAATGTCTCTCTCTGGACACGAAGTTATACTCTCGATACGGCGTGCCAGCTTCTCGGATGTTAAAGCTTCGGTTAAAAGTTTGTTTATCCACCAGTGGGTAGCGATGTACAACGGGTTGACGGTCTGTTTTAGTATTCATACTGTGAATGAATGTGTCTGTTGCCAATTCTCATCAGCAGATTTTCCTCCGAGTAGCAGATTTGTCTCTCGGAACCTCAGGGTAGGTGAAGTTATTGACATAAGCTTTGGAATATCAAAGAAGGTGACAACGTGCTCGAGTGGCTTGACACGCGATCTTCTTATTCATAATGAAATTAAGTGCCCGTCACTGAAACGATTATTAATGTGTTTTACTGAACACGAAGATGTACTGTCGATACAGCGAGTTTATTCCTCGGAAGGTAAGGGTATCGGAAAATGCTCTACTCTGAGCCAGTAAGTAGCGTTTTATAACGGTATGACTCTGTACATTAATACTGATTCCGTGAGTTACAGTATATATTGCCAATACTGTTCAGCGGATTTACTCCCGGAATTCTTGCTATGACTTTCGGAGTCACAAGGTAGGTGAAGCTATTGACTTAGCCGTTTGTATGTCATAGAGGGTGGTAACGGTCAGGATCGGTTTGACCATCGATTTTCAAATATATACATGAAACTAATGTGCTCGTCGCTAAAATGTCTACTAATTCGTTCCTGTGATCCCGGCTAAAGACAACAGCTATAACGGGATAGGTTCTTCTATGGTAAGGTTCTGCGAAAGAAAAATGTCTTTAAACAAATTGGTAATGTTCTCCGATGGATAGACCACCTAAATTAAAATTCATACTGTGACAATAGGTGTCTCTTGCCAATACTGACCAGCGGATATAATCTCGGAATAACTGGTTTGACTCTCGGTATCGCTGGATAGTTGAAGGTATTGACGTATCTGTGCCACTCTCAAATAAGATGTTTTCGTTCTCGAATGGTTTGACTTTCGATTCGGCTACTCACACAAGGAAACAAGGTGTCCCTCCGCTAAAGTATCTACTAATATGTGTCCGTGAATACTAAGCAAGACGCCACCTACGAAGAGTCAGGTTCTCGGAGTGTAAGGTGTCCGGTAAATAGTTTAACTGCATACTAATAGGTAACGTTTTACAATGGTATGACTCTGTACTTTAATATTCCTTGCGTGAATTATGGTGCTCAATGCCTATGCTGAACAGGTGATGTATTCCCGAAATAACTGGTTTGACTCTCGGAATCACAGGATAGGTGTAGACATTCAATAAGGTGTGCGACTCTCAACGAAGGTCGTAACGTTCTCGCGCGGTTTGACACTCGATCTCGGAGTTCATACATGAAGTTAGAAATGAATACTTGTTCGTACCACTGAACACGGTGTTATACTCCCGATTCAGCACTGCAGTTTTCGGAGGGTAAGGCATTCTGCATGAATATTGACACTACACGTATAGGTAATGTTCTGCAACGGCTTCACGCCCTGCTTCTAATATTCAAACCGTGGATTAAGGTGCCTATTGCCCATACTATTGCGCGGATTTACTTCCGGAATACGTGATGTGCTCCTCCGATCACAGGATAGGTGAAGCGATTCACGTAACCGGTCGGGTCTCACAGAAGGTGGTAACGTTCTCTAAAGGTTTGACCACCGCTCTTCTAATTCGTACATGAAGTTAAGGTGCCCGTCATTAGAATGAATACTAATTTGATCCTCTGAACACGAATATATACTCTCCATGGTGCGGGTCAGTCTTTGGGAGGTATGGCCATCGGTAAAGTGTTTGACTTTATAAGAACAGGTATCGTTCGCAAGTATTTTCACGCTCTACTTTAATATTGAAGCCGTGAATTATGGTGTCCATTGCCAGTACTCTTCAGCGGATATACTAATGGTATACCTAGTGTGTCTCTTGGAACCAAAGGATAGGTGAAGCTATTTTGTTTTATGTGCGAATTCACGTCGAAGGTGGTAAAGCTCTCGAACGCATTCACGCTCGATCTTCTCATTCATACATGAAATTAAGGTACCCTTGAATGCAATGTATACTAATTTTCTCCTCTGAGTACGAAGGATTACTCTACATACATCGGGTTAAGTTCTCGGAGTGTAAGTTTTTCTGTGAAACTTTTGGCATTTTCCCAACATGTAACGGTCTTCAAATGTTTGACTCTGTACTTTAATATTCTACCCGTGAATTACGGTATCCATTTCCAATAGTGTACAGCGGATGGACTCCTTGAATACCAGGTTTGACTCTCCGAATCACAGGATAGGTGAAGCTATTGACTTAGCTGATCGTCTCTCAGAGAATGCGGAAACGTTATCGAAAGCTTTGAACGTAGATCTACTAATTCATGCTTGAATTTAAGGTGCCGTCACTATATTGCGTACTAATGTGATTCTCTAAACACGTAGATGTACTCTCGATACAGCGGGTTACCTTCTCGGTCGGTAAGGCATTCTGCAAACGTTTGGCATTATACCAATTGGTAACGATCTATACCGACATGACGCTCTGCTTTAATATTCAAACCGTGAATTAAGGTGTCTGTTGTCAAATCTCATAAGCGGCTATCTGCCGGAATACCAGGTTTGACTCACCGAACCACTGGATAGGTGAAGCTATTAACTTAGCCGATCGCCTATCACAGAATGCGGAAACGTTATCGAAAGGTTTGAACTCTCCTCGACTCACTACGAGGGTGGTAACGTTCACCATCGATTTGACTCTGGATACTCATTTTCGTAACTGAAATTAAGGTGCCCGGAACTATATAAACTATATCATATATAAACAATATGGAATAGTAGTTTGCTTCTCTGAAGAGCATTTTAGACTACCGATGCAGCGACTTAGGTTCTCAGAAGGTATTGTCCTTGGTAAAACGTTTGACTTTATACCAACTGGTAACGTTCTCAAACGGTTTGGTGCTCTACATTAATATTCAAACCGTGAATTAAGGTGTTCATGAAAGACAGTGTCCAGGGTATTGACTCCAGGAATACCTGGTCTGTCCTTCGGAATCACAGGAGGAGTGCAGCTATTTGCTTAGCAGTTCGACTGTCCAAGGATGTTGGATCTTTGTACGACGATATACGTATCCATCTTTCCATTCTCATATGAAAATGAGGCGTCCATCTGATAAAGTGTCTGATAATTTTTTTCCGAGAACACCGAGCAAAACACTCGCTACAAGGGGTTTTATTCTCGGAAAGTATGATATTCGGTGAAAGAAATGACTTTATACAAATTGGTAATATTTTGCCACGGCTTGGCAGTACATTTTAATACTCATACCGTGTG